>NC_092732.1:44082433-44336243 GCF_047496885.1 Scyliorhinus torazame | reverse complement strand
GTCAATTTTCGGAGAGTTCCTTAAATCTATCACCAGGGGCGGCACGGTGGCGCAGTGGTTAGCACTGCTGCCTCACGGCGCTGAGGACCCGGGTTCGAATCCCGGCTCTGGGTCACTGTCCGTGTGGAGTTTGCACATTCTCCCCCGTGTCTGCGTGGGTTTCGCCCCCCACAACCAAAGGTGTGCAGGGCAGGTGGATTTCTCTGTCGTAGAACTCCACGGATTCTGCATTGACAAAATAAATAGTCACCTGGATAAATGCGGATTAATAAGGAAAAGCAGCAGGGATCCCCCCCCCCCTCCCGCCATGACCTCTTCCCCTCCTGCTCCATCACCTCTTCACCCCATCACTCTGCGTCGGTCTTTCCTGGCCTGGAACTTTGAAGATTTGCTTTCGTGCTATTTCCAGCCCATTGTGAATCTCAGTGCAGGGAGATTGGATGGAGCAGCTTTACAGCGCTGGGGAAACCCCAGGGTCCCGCGCAGTCCGTTTGGGAAACCCGGCCTCCAGGTTTAGGGGAATGAGGCAGCACGGTAGCACTGTGGATAGCACAATTGCTTCACAGCTCCAGGGTCCCGGGTTCGATTCCCGGCTTGGGTCACTGTCTGTGTGGAGTCTGCACATTCTCCCCGTGTGTGCGTGGGTTTCCTCCGGGTGCTCCGGTTTCTCCCACAAGTCCCGAAAGACGTGCTGTTGGGTGAATTGGACATTCTGAATTCTCCCTCTGTGTACCCGAACAGGCGCCGGAGTGTGGCGACTAGGGGCTTTTCACAGTAACTTTTTTTTAATGTATAAATTTAGAGTTAGCCAATTCATTTTTTCCAATTAAGGGGGCAATTTAGCGTGGCCAATCCACCTAGCCTGCACGCCTTTGGGTTGTGGGGCTGAAACCCACGCAGACACGGGGAGAATGTGCAAACACCACACGGACAGTGACCCGGGGCCGGGATCGAACCCGGGACCTCGGCGCCGTGAGGCAGCAGTGCTAACCACTGCGCCACCCTGCTGCCCTATTTTCACAGTAACTTCATTGCAGTGTTAATGTAAGCCTACGTGTGACAATAATAAAGATTATTATGATCGAACCAAATGGTGGAGGAGAGTCGAGGGGCCGAATGGCCTTCTGCTGCTGCTATTTTCAACATTCCATGTTCTTAAAGCGAGGCCCTCGCTGTCCCCCAGCTGATGAATATAGTCGGAGCCATGGCACTATTTGAATAACAGGAGTGTTCCCTAATAACCTGAGCAATATTTTATCCTTCAGCCAAGATCAACAACACATGAGATTTGCTGCTAATTTATCATTGATGTTTGCGGAGCTGAGCTTACTTTGCACAAGCAGCTGCAGCGTTTCCCTGCATTATGACGATGACCAGAGTTGAAAAACACTTTTATCGGCTCTTTAAAGCTTTGGGATATTTCGAGGTTTCGATCAGGCTCCGCCTCCGATCTTTTGCGATTCTTCTACCAGAGGGGAGAGCAACAGAGACCCAACCGGGGAGAATCATAGAATTTACAGTTCAGGAAGCCATTCGGCCCATCGGGTCGGTGCCGGCCCTTGAAGAGCACCCCACTTAAGCCCACACCTCCACCCTATCCCCGTAACCCCCACATCTATCCTTTTGTGGACACGAAGGGGCAATTTAGCGCAGCCAATCCGCCTAACCTGCACGTCTTTGACTGTGGGAGGAAACCGGAGCACCCGGAGGAAACCCACGCAGACACGGGGAAGAGAACGTGCAGACTCCGCACAGACAGTCATCCAAGCCGGGAATCGAACCCGGTCCTTTGCGCTGTGAAGCAGCAGTGCTAACCACTGTGCTACCTTGCCAAGCAAACCAGCCCTAAGCAATTGTAGCGCTGTACAGCAGAGTGGCTGTGCGATTAATAAACAGGCAGGCAAAAACAAAACCTCATTGAAAAATAATTATTGTTCCCTTTATTTGAGTGACACTTCATACTGACATTTCACAACTTCCTGTGTTACCAATTTGTCAATTGCCAAAAAATCTTACAAAGCAACGTGTGATAGGCTGAAATTACCATCAGAAGAATTTTAATACAAAAAAAAAACATGAATTTGTTTTATGTATATTCTGCAATCCTCAAACAGGAGTGGAGTTTTATTCTGGTTATAAATATAGTTAGTAGTTAATCAAGTTATTTAAAATGAGAGCAATGGTGATATATACACACACACGCAGACACACACACACGCAGACACACACACACGCAGACACACACACGCAGACACACACACACGCAGACACACACACGCAGACACACACACGCAGACACACACACACACGCAGACACACACACGCAGACACACACACACACGCAGACACACACACACGCAGACACACACACGCAGACACACACACACGCAGACACACACACGCAGACACACACACACGCAGACACACACACGCAGACACACACACACACGCAGACACACACACACACATGCAGACACTAACACACACACCTCACACACACGTGCACGCACAGACACACACACGCGCGCACGGACACACACACACACACACGCAGACACACACACACACGCAGACACACACCCTCACACGCAGACACACACACACGCGCAGACACACACACCCTCACACACACGCAGACACACATGCAGACACACACACACACGCAGACACACACACACACACCCTCACACACACGCAGGACACACACCCTCACACGCAGACACACACACACGCAGACACACACACCCTCACACACACGCAGACACACACACACACGCAGACACACACACGCAGACACACACACCCTCACACGCAGACACACACACACACGCAGACACACACACCCTCACACACACGCAGACACACACACACGCAGACACACACACACGCAGACACACACACACGCAGACACACACACCCTCACACACACGCAGACACACACACACATGCAGACACACACGCACGCAGACACACACACGCAGACACACACACACGCAGACACACACACACGCAGACACACACACCCTCACACACACGCAGACACACACACACATGCAGACACACACGCACGCAGACACACACACGCAGACACACACACACGCAGACACACACACACGCAGACACACACACACACGCAGACACACACACCCTCACACACACGCAGACACACACACACATGCAGACACACACACACGCAGACACACACACGCAGACACACACACACACGCAGACACACACACCCTCACACACACGCAGACACACACACACATGCAGACACACACACATGCAGACACACACACACGCAGACACACACACGCAGACACACACACACGCAGACACACACACGCGCAGACACACACCCTCACACACACGCAGACACACACACACATGCAGACACACACACATGCAGACACACACACGCGCAGACACACACACGCAGACACACACACGCAGACACACACCCTCACACACACACACACGCGCAGACACACACCCTCACACGCAGACACACACACACACGCAGACACACACACACACACACACGCAGACACACACACGCAGTGCAAGCACACATTGCTGGCAGAGAGAGAGTAGTTTTATGTCAACCCAGAAATCATCTGATCCCTCAGAACATGGTGGCCGCTCTGTTAGAAAGCATAGTCACACCAACCTCAGGTAGAAAGAAGCCTAACTTGGCAAATATATATATATATATACAGCTCAGACTGATAATAATGACTAAAGGGTTAAAAGCTGTGTATAAAAATTGAAGAACAGCCATCCTTACACACACAAAACTACAATTCCCTATCAGACAGCGACCGTTCCATCATACGGCTGGCTTTACAATCCTTGGACAGGCTCTGTGAAGAAAAGTCCAGTCGGTCCAGAGCTTAACGATCCATTCTTGAGGCAGCAACTGAAGTAAGAACATTTTCACATGCACGCAAAGTTTTGGCACCCAGCATTCAACGTTGGAATCCAAGGACACGATGGACTTGTAGTGAGTGTGAGGGAGGTGGTGAGCTGGCAGTGGAGGGCGGAGGGATTTTTTTTGCAGGCTGATTGTTTCACATTTGCTTGCACGCCTCCAAATAAATTGTTTATCGGGTCGTCTGGGTGGAGTAGCAAAGATTGAAATGAAAATCGCTTATTGTCACAAGTAGGCTTCAAATGAAGTTACTGCGACCCCGAGTCGCCACATTCCGGCGCCTGTTGGGGGAGGCTGGTACGGGAATACTGGCCTGCCTGGGTCTGCTTTCAAAGCCAGCGCTTTAGCCCTGTGCTAAACCAGCCCCTTTTTTGATTGCGAGAGAGCAAAGCGCTGCTTTGTCCCAATACGGGCTGGCGGAATCTCACAAATAACGAAGAGGCAGATTCAACTGGACAAAGTGATTCTCTTCCGTGTGAAAAAAATTGCTGCAAATATGCGACTTGACTATAAATATTTGTTTGCGTATTTACATATGGCGCGGCAAGTTATACATGAGCCGATATCGGAGATAGAATCAGCAGAACGTGGATTTCTAAAGACGCTTTACTGCACATTTGGGTAACAGGAGAATAATCTGCTCAGGACGTCTGCGGACGGGGTTGATGCTAAATCGGCAATTAACTCCAAATCGGAATTCAAGAGATTTGACGGGATTTCAGAGTGCTGTACCCTTTATTCTCTCAGTGCAAGGAGCACATGGATGGAATTTTTAGGTTATACTAACCTTGGGAGGGCACCCAATTGTCTGGCAGGTGGCGATTGTACACCTTAAACATAATCTGTGCCAATGTTTCGGTCTGAAAAGTTGCTCTGTGCATCAGAACTGGTTAAACTGACATTAATGAACAGCTGTATTAGCACTAATCTATTTGAATGGTAGAATTTACAGTGCAGAAGGAGGCCATTCGGCCCATTGAGTCTGCACCGGCCCTTGGAAAGAGCACCCCACCTAAGTTCACATCTCTACCCTATCCCCGTAACCTAACCTTAGACACGAAGGGCAATTTAGCATGACCAATCCACCTAACCTGCATATCTTTGGACTGTGGGAGGAAACCGGAGCACCCGGAGGAAACCCACGCAGACACGGGGGAGGACGTGCAGACTCCGCACAGACAGTGACCCAGCGGGGAATCGAACCTGGATCCCTGGAGCTGTGAGGAAGCAGTGCTAACCACTGTGCAGCCCGAGGTCCCTGCAAAGCAGCAGTGCTAACCAGTGTGACCCGGGTCCCTGGCGCTGTAAGGCAGCAGTGCTAACCACTGTGCCACCGTGCTGCCCTTAGTACCAAGCAGGCGGGTAATTAAGGCAAGGTTACAACATCAGGCTCAGTGGGAAAGGCATTAAACTCCTGTGGCCTCTCTTCTCGTCACCAAACCCACCCCAACCTTCAGAAACTGCCTCGTCCCAAAAACACGAATGGCTTTCCAAACTTAAACTTCAGTAAAAATGTGAGGAATTTCAACAATGCTCATACGATCAGAAGATGAGTGAGATCGGAAGATAAGACCAGCAAGGTAAGACCACAACGTAGCCCACGCCACTCTCCCAATCACGCTGAATCCCAAACAGATCCCAGCCATTCCTGTTCTGTGCAGCAGCCCACATGGACCCTGGCGATTCCGGTGCACCATCCCAAGGGATCACCAACCCCTCTCCTCCCCCCCCCCACCCCGAAAATTCCTGCACCGTGCTGCGTTCAAGGCTTTGAATTCTCTTCCCGCTCCAAATCAGTCGCCCTCGTCGCTGCCGTTTCCCATTTGACCGTTTTATGTGCCCGTGTTATTCTAACTTCCTAAACATTGGGCGTTTAAGTTTGACTGTGCGGTAAGGGTCACCGTATGTCCCCCCGCACTTTCTTTCATGGCTCTTGCCGTCGGTATCGGCAGTGAGGAGATCGAATGTTTATCCGGGGGGGGGGGGGGTTAGGGGGAGAAAACATTCCTTTGATAATATTTTAAAACGAAAGAATAGACTCAAAATTAAGTTTCAGAGTTGCCCGGCTGCGCGCTTCAATTGGAGGCCGCGTTCCACGTGAAATCTCCCGTCCGCCTTGTTCATAAGTTGTCCGACTCCACAGCATGGTTTGTATACGAGTACAAGTTTGTGCCGTTCCCGGGCATCTGCAAAAGTAGCGCAACAAATCGCAAATTATTTAAGTGCGCAACAAATGTCATTTCCAACATTAGCTTTCCTATATAGGCAATCGAAATAGAACAGCAAATTATGTCACACCCACTCCAATCTAATTTACTCCATTCTTCTGCTATTACACCCATGATGGGAGGCGGGGTGGTCTTGTCACTGGGCGAGCCATCCAGGGTAATGCTCCAGGGACCTGGGTTCAAATCCCCGATGGTGAAATTTCAATTCAGTAAAAATCTGGAATTGTAATGACCCCAAAACCATTGCCAGTTGTCGTAAAACCCCATCTGGTTCACTAATGTCCCGTAGGGAAGGAAATCTGCCGTCCTTACCCGGTCTGGCCTACACGTGACTCCAGACCCACAGCTATGTGGTCGATTCTTAACCCCGCCCCCCCCCAGGGCAATTAGGGATGTGTAATAAATGCTCACACAGCCAGCGACGCCCACGTTCCCATGAACGAATTTTAAAAAACCACTCTCGATGCGTCTCAATAAATAGTTTATTTTTTCTTTTTTAAATAAATTTAGAGTTCCCAATTCTTTTTATCGAATTAATGGTCAGCACGGTAGCACAAGTGGCTAGCACTGTGGCTTCACAGCGCCAGGGTCCCAGGTTCGATTCCCTGCTGGGTCACTGTCTGTGCGGAGTCTGCACGTTCTCCCCGTGTCGGCGTGGGTTTCCTCCGGGTGCTCCGGTTTCCTCCACGAGTCCCGAAAGGACTGTTAGGTCAATTGGACGTTCTGAACTCACCCTCTGTGTACCCGAACAGGAGCCAGAATGTGGCGACTAGGGGCTTTTCACAGTAACTTCATTGCAGTGTTAATGTAAGCCTACTTGTGACAATAAAGATTATTTTAAAAAAAATTAATTTAGACTGGCCAATCCACCTCCCCTGCACATCTTTGGGTTAGAACAAAGAAATGTACAGCACAGGAACAGGCCCTTCGGCCCTCCAAGCCCGTGCCGACCATGCTGCCCGACGAAACTACAATCTTCTACACTTCCTGGGTCCGTATCCCTCTATTCCCATCCTATTCATGTATTTGTCAAGATGCCCCTTAAACGTCACTATCGTCCCTGCTTCCACCACCTCCTCCGGCAGCGAGTTCCAGGCACCCACTACCCTCTGCGTAAAAAACTTGCCTCGTACATCTGCTCTAAACCTTGCCCCTCGCACCTTAAACCTATGCCCCCTAGTAATTGACCCCTCTACCCTGGGGAAAAGCCTCTGACTATCCACTCTGTCCATGCCCCTCATAATTTTGTAGACAAGGTTGTAGGGGCGAGACCCAAGCAAACGCGGGGAGAATGCACAAACTCCACACGGACAGTGACCCAGAGCCGGGATCGAACCTGGGACCTCGGCGCCGTGAGGCAGCAGTGCTAACCCACTGCCCCACCGTGCCGCCGCCCCCCCACTCAATAAATAGTTTTGATTTGACATTCAGCGGCATCACAGCTAAACATAATCTTGTCCCCAAACAGGCATTTCCAGGTGTCAGGAATAGCATCTGGGAGAACCGCTGGAGCGACTGACTCCTTCACACCTTTCCAGTACGAAACGCGTTGCAAATTCCAGTTTTTTCCCTGGATGCGGAATGAGATCATTAACCTCAGCAATATTCGTTTTCTGAGGCCTCCCTTTGCCCCAATGGACTGCAGGGAGAAAACCAGCTCGATCGCTAATTCTAATGATGTTGTGAAACAGCCGTGGGTGGGAGCGTGGAGCAGTGAGGCCGCCCCCCCCCCCCCCCCCCCCCCCCCCCCGGGGAGGGTTACAGTAAAATTAATTGGTGGCCCAACGGGGAAGCAAATGCATTTGACCACACGCGATTGGGAAACGAGTCGGGTGAGGGACAGATTTCAGTTCGAGAGGAATTAGAATTGGAGATGAGTGTGACGTACGACGTGGGAATTAAGCTTCACCCATTTACAACGTAAACCTCTGCTGGATCCTGCTAGCGAGCTGGAGCAGGTTTTGGCTTGGTAACCTAGCGACACGGTGCAAGGCCAGCTGGAGTATAATTAGCATTTTTCCACTTCGATACTTTAGTCACATTTGCACAGCAGAGGAGGGGTCCGCCCTATCCACAGCAGCCCCTCTCATCCACTTGGCAAGAGATTTCCCCCCCTAATTGAGGTAATTAAGCGTCTCGACTTCCGTCTCCAATTTGGGAAATGTGCCCTGAATTTCGCCGGCCTCCAGTGCCAGGCACGATCTGGTGAGCACGTCGGAAGGATAGTTGCGAAAACGACCATCGATCTTCCGCACAGACAACAGGAACTTAAATCTTCGGGTTGTGGAGGGGGGGGGGGGGGGGGGGGGTGGCGAGAGAACCACGCAGACACGGGGAGAATGTGCAAACTCCACGCGGGACCGGGACCCGGGGCCGGGATTCGAACCCGGGTCCTCGGCGCCGTGTGGCGGCGGCGCTAACCACTGTGGCACTCTGCCACCCGGAATTTTGTACCGCTTACATGAGAGATCCCTTTGCCATCTTAGGGGGCAGAGATCATCTACCTCCAACTCTGCCGTGTCCAAAGCCTCATTCGTATCTCTTTAAACTCCAGATCCCCATCATAATCACCATCATCATCTTTACTAGTGTTACAAGTCGGCTCACATTAACACTGCAGTGAAGTTACTGTGAAAAGCCCCTAGTCGCCACACTCCGGCACCTGTTCGGGTACACAGAGGGAGAATTCAGAATGTCCAATTCACCCAACAGCACATCTTTGGACTGTGGGAGGAAACCGGAGCACCCGGAGGAAACCCTCGCAGACACGGGGAGAACGTGCAGACTCCGCACAGACAGTGACCCGAGCCGGGAATCGAACCCGGGACCCTGGCGCTGTGGGCCACAGTGCTAACCACTGTGCTACCGTGCCGCTCCATGCGTTCCCCATTGTCCTCACATCCTCCAGCGCACCACCCTCTCCCACAGCGGCCAGCCCTTCTGTGCGGTCTGGACCCCGATGTGTAATCGCACAAAATGTTCTTGAAATGATTATTCACAGCTAACTAAGAATTATTTAACCTCGACATACTGGAGTAAAGCAGCTTGTGTTAATCAGCTGATTTTGAGAAGGGCTGGAAGCCAGATAGTACATTCCAGGCAGATCACTATCGGAGAGGGTGGGAGGAGCTGGAGAGAGTTTCAGGCGCAGGTGCACGGAGCAGCAAACAGTTTACTGTCCAGCTGGGCTGAAATGGGTCAGGCTGAATCTATTCTCATGGTACGGCATACACAGCTGTACGGAAAAGCCGGAACATTGAAAATCCTCCAGAATAAGGATTGTTGCATCACGGCAATAAACAATTTGATACTGGCGCGTCACGGTGATGTAGTGGTTAGCGCTGCTGCCTCGCGACACCGAGGACCAGGGCTCAATCCCGGCTCCGGGTCACAGTCCGTGCGGAGTTTGCACATTCTCCCGTGTTTGCGTGGGTCTCACCCCCACAGCCCAAAGATGTGCAGGGGAGGTGGATTGGCCGCGCTAAATTGCCCCTTCATTGGAAAAAATTAATTGGATATTCTAAATTTATTTAAAAAAAACATTGGGAAAAAAATAGAATTGGGTACTCTAAATTTATAAAATAAAAACAGGTGTAATTGTGTGCCGTCCCCATTGGCACGTTTGGTGTTGGGGGCATTTAATAGCATGGGGGGGGGGGGGGGGGCAGCGACCTGCCACCTCCACCTGATTTGCATTTGTTTATTGTCACGTGTTCTGTGAGCAGATCAAACAGATCATTTAGTACATGAAAAGAAAATACATAACAGGGCAACACAAGGTCCACAAGGTAAATACATAACACCGGCATCGGGTGAAGCAGACAGGGTGTAGTGTTAATCAGTTCAGTCCATAAGAGGGTTGTTTAGGAGTCTGGTGACAGCGGGGAAAAAGCTGTTTTTGAGTCTGTTCGTGCGTGTTCTCAGACTTCTGTACCTCCTGCCCGATGGAAGAAGTTGGAAGAGTGAGTAAGCCGGGTGGGAGGGGTCTTTGATTATGCTGCCCGCTTTCCCCAGGCAGCGGGAGGTGTGGATGGAGTCAATGGATGAGAGGGGGGTTTGTGCGATGGACTGGGCGGTGTTAGTACGCGGTGGAAAGGTCTGTGGATGGCCTTCCCGCCCAATTAATGTCTATTTAATGGCCTCATCCTGCTGTCATTCAGGGTCAGACAGGTGGGCTCGCCTTGCAGGGAGCAAGACAATATAACATTCTTTATTATCGCAGGTAGGTTTACATTAACACTGCAATGAAGTTACTGTGAATATCCCCTCGTCGCCACACTCCGGCGCCTGTTCGGGTGCACGGAGGGAGAATTCAGAATGTCCAATTCACCCAACAGCACGTCTTTCGGGACTTGCGGGAGGAAACCGGAGCGCCCGGAGGAAACCCACGCAGACACGGGGAGAACGTGCAAACTCCGCACAGGCAGTGACCCAAGCGGGAATCGAACCCCGGAGATGTGAAGACACAGTGCTAACCGCTGCGCTACCGTCTATCCTTCAAAGACACTCAGTGCTTGACTGAGGAGTCTGACATTAGGAAGGCGGAGGGACCACTGAAAGCCCTTACCGCCGTACCCCCCCCCCCCCCTTCCCTCACTCCATGACAAACCCCGCATTGCCCCAATTAGTATCCAGCACGATACTAAGCCTCACTAAGCCACCACCTACCCAGTGATGCCATCGTTCCAGAGAGCCGCCGGGGGTTTCCAGCTGGCTATATTTTTGTTAACGATTTGATCGCCAGGTTGTAGATATTTCCCAGTCCCGCCATACTGCCATTAATTCTTCTTCCCAAGTGCCTAGATGTCACGGCCTCAACCACCTGCCCGTTGCACACAGGAATGTGCATTTTATACCGAGGCTTTGGTGAGGAGAAGGTTTTCGAAAGATGCAGTCAGGCAAAACTGGAAACTGAGCCAAAATTAAATGTTTTGTGGCCAAAAGCTTGATCCTAATTTTAAGCTGGGACATAAAGGGGGCAGGGTGTTTGATGGAGAGGCTAGCGACCTCCAAGGGGAACTGGGTTGAGATACTATCTGATCCGAACAGTTGGAAGTGCAGATGCCATTGCCAGAATTAAGAGAACGGGAGTTGGTGCGGACGCCGGGAGGAGGTGGGCAGTGTTCCGAATGTCTTTGTGTTCCAGAGGATATATTGTTAGACACTAACATTCAGACCCGATGGGTTGCCAAGTTGGCCAATTGTCTGGTCCAACTCCAAACTGTGGCCGGAGGAGAGAGGGGAAGGTTCCAGAATCTAGCTTTGATTTTTTCAAAACTTAACTGGATCAAACATTGGCTTAGACCTCAGAATCTACAGAGCAGAAGGAGGCCCCTTGGCCCTTCGAGTAGACACCAGCGCCCTACCCAAGCCCACACCTCCACCCTATCCCCGCAACTCAGCCTAACATCTGGACGCCACGGGGCTATTGATCCCGGCCAATCCACCTTTCCCACACATCTCTGGACGGTGGGTACCCGGAGGTAAAGCAGGCAGTGACCCGAGCCGGGAATCGAACCCGGGACCCTGGCGGTGTGAAGCAACGGTGCTAACCACTCTGCTACCGTGCCGCCCGGTCTGACCAGCCAGGCGTCATCAATAGTTAGGGGCAGGTCAGGGCGGCCTGTGCCATGTTGCATGGCGTGTCTGCTGCAGGCCGCAGACCCGGCAATTCACCAAGCCGTAACGGCAACTAGAGCCGGGGACTCTACATTGCCGGCCTGTTAGCCCCCCCCACCAAACGGAGGATCAGTGGCTGTTTTGTGCCGAATTATCGGTCGTAAAACGTCACCATTCCCGCGCCGGCATCAGGGCATGGCCTGAGAATCGGAGACTCCAGCTGCCTGGGCGGGATTCTCCACCCCCGCGCGTGCGCGGTCGCCGTCCTGTCCGAATCCGCCCCGCAAGAAGATGGCGGACGGATCTTGCGGGGCCGCGGAAGGAAGGAGGTCCTCCTTCAGAGAGGACGGCCCGACGATCGGTGGGCACCGATCGCGGGCCACCCCACATACCAGGTGAAGCCCGGTGCAGGATCCCCCCTCGCCCCCCCCACGACGGCAGCGACCAGGTGTGGACGGCGCCGGGGGGAACCCGCCGTTTTTGGCCTGGCCGCTCGGCCCATCCGGGCCTGAGAATAGTGGGGGTGCCGGAGAATCGCCGGAAACACCCAAAATGGGAGGGCGTCGGACCGGCGTCCCCGGAAATTTTGGCGGCCCAGGCGATTCTCCCAACCGGCGTGGGAGTGGAGAATCGCGCCCCCCTGTGTCTCACCTCCAGCAAATTTCCCACAGGCCTGGACATAGTGTACAGGCAGGAAACTGCTCAACCTCTGAGCAAAGTTTCCGGCAAGTCTACAGACCAAGTTCTGAAAAATAAAATTAAAATGAGCGGCTAGAGTCTTTTTTTCTCTTCTTTCTTTCTTTTCTTTTTATAAATTTAGAGTACTCAATTCATTTTTACCAATTAAGGGCCAACCCACCTACCCTGCACACCTTTGGGTTGTGGGGGTGAGACCCACGCAGACACGGGGAGAATGTGCAAACTCCACACGGACTGTGGCCCGGAGCCGGGATCGAACCCGGGACCTCGGCGCTGTGAGGCAGCAGTGCTAACCACTGCGCCGCCTGCCGCCTTTTCCTCTTCTTTCGCCAGCGCAGACACGGTGCCCTCTTTCGCTGCTGTTCTGCGCCATCTTCAATCCAAACCCACCCCAGCCTCAGTCAGAGAATTCGGTTTGCAGATGATGCAGGAATGAGCACGCTCAGAGATCCAGGGCTCATGGCGGCATGGCGGCGCAGTGGTTAGCACTGCTGCCTCACGGCGCCGAGGTCCCGGGTTCGAATCCCGGCCCTGGGTCACTGCCCGTGTGGAGTTTGCACATTCTCCCTGTCAATGTGTGGGTCTCACCCCCCACAACCCAAAGATGTGCCGGGTAGGTGGATTGGCCGCGCTAAATTGCCCCTGAATTGGAAAAAAATAATTGGGTACCCGAAATTTATATTAAGAAAAAGAAATCCACGTGTCCGTTTACTCGTTCTCTGAAACGTATGGGACAATGGGCCTTTCCACTAAACACGAGAACATAAAACTAAGGTCCTCTTCCCAGCAACCCCCACAGCAAAATGCCCCCGTCCCATCAATTAAGATCAACGCCCTAGAAAATGTAGAACGCTTTCCATGGTCGGGATTCTCCGCAATCGGTGCGATGTCCGCCGACCGGCGCCAAAAACGGCGCGAATCAGTCGGGCATCGCGCCGCCCCAAAGGTGCGGAATTCTCCACATCTTGAGGGGCCGAACCTTCACTGTGAGGGGCTAGGTCGGCGCCGGTCTGATTTCCGCCCCGCCAGCTGGCGGGAAAGGCCTTTGGTGCCCCGCCAGCTGGCGCGGAAATGACTTTGCCGAGCGGCGCATGCGCGGGAGCGTCAGCGGCCGCTCACGGCATCCCCGCGCATGCGCAGTGGAGGGGGTCTCTTCCGCCTCCGCCATGGTGGAGACCACGGCGAAGGCGGAAGGAAAAGAGTGCCCCCACGGCACAGGCCCGCCCGCGGATCGGTGGGCCCCGATCGCGGGCCAGGCCACCGTGGGGGCACCCCCCGGGGCCAGATCGCCCCGCGCCCCCCCCCCACAGGACGCCGGAGCCCACCCGCGCCGCCTTGTCCCGCCGGTAAGAGAGGTGGTTTAATCCACGCCGGCGGGACAGGCATTCCAGCAGCGGGACTTCGGCTCATCCGGGCCGGAGAATCGCCGGGGGGGGGGGGGGGGGGCCGGCAACCGGCGCGATTCCCACCCCCGCCGAATCTCCGGTGCTGGAGAATCCGGCAACCGGCGGGGGCGGGATTCACGCCAGCCCCCGGCGATTCTCCGACCCGGCGGGGGGGGGGGGGTCGGAGAACCCCGCCCCATATCTTGAAAGCCTTAAGCTCGATGAAGGCAGACACAAACAACAAAATTCATCAATGCCTCTAATGTGCCTCCTCACCCTGTGGTCGACTGGGAAAAAGAGTATTTGAGACCGGGGTTCCTGGTTTACCCAGGGAGCAGCGACCCACGTGCTCCTGAATGCTTCAGAAATTTGGGATAACCTACAGCAGGCACTTCAAAGAACTGGTGAAGTACCTCTAGCAGCGTCTGCACAAGATCCTCCAAATTCAGTGGCAAGTAAGTTAGTCTGTGAACAGCATGTTCTCTCCCAAGCTAGCACGCCCAACATTGAGGTACTGATCACTCCAAGCCAGCTCTACTGGGAGGGACGTGTAGTGTGTAAGCCAGACATCGGACACCTGAAGCTAACTGCTTTTCCTGGAGCGTGGTTTCAAAGGCTCTCCAGAGGACAGTGGAAATTCTTCTGGGATGTCCTCGAAGCTTCACAAAGCGCTCGAACCATCCCCGCCGACTATTGGGTGTTTCTGACTTGGGACCACCCAAAATGGAGAAGGCTCTTCCGGGAAGGCACCAGATCTACTGAGAGACATCGTAGCACGTTCTCCCCGTGTCTGTGTGGGCCTCACCCGCCACCCCCCCCCCTCCACACACACACACACACACACACACACACCATAGATTCACACGGATGATCCCAGGAATGGTAGGCCTAACATACGATGAACGTTTGAGGATCCTGGGATTATATTCATTGGAGTTTAGGAGGTTGAGGGGAGATCTAATAGAAACTTACAAGATAATGAATGGCTTAGATAGGGTGGATGTAGGGAAGTTGTTTCCATTAGCAGGGGAGACTAGGACCCGGAGGCACAGCCTTAGAATAAAAGGGAGTCACTTTAGAACAGAGATGAGGAGACATTTCTTCAGCCAGAGAGTGGTGGGTCTGTGGAATTCACTGCCACAGAGGGCGGTGGAGGCCGGGACGTTGAGTGTCTTTAAGACAGAAGTTGATAAATTCTTGATTTCTCGAGGAATTAAGGGCTATGGAGAGCGGGTAAATGGAGTTGAAATCAGCCATGATTGAATGGTGGAGTGGACTCGATGGGCCGAATGGCCTTCCGCTCCTATGTCTTATGGTCTTATAGATGTGCCGGGTAGGTGGATCGGCCACACTAAATTGCCCCATTGATCGGAAAAATGAAGTAAAAATATATGTTAAACTTCTGCAGATGATACAAAGATCTGTAGAGGGACGGGTAGTATTGGGGAAGCAAGGGGGCTGCAGGAGGATTTGGACAGGCTCGGAGAGCGGGCAATGAAGTGGCAAATGGAATACAATGTGGGAAAATGTGAGGTTATGCACTTTGGAAGGAGGAATTTAGACACAGACTATTTTCTAAATGGGAAAATGCTGCGGAAATCAGGAGCACAAAGGGACTTGGGAGTCCTTGTTCACGATTCTCTTCAGGTTAACGAGCAGGTTCAGTCGGCAGTTAAGAAGGCAAATGCAATGTTAGCATTCATGTCGAGAGGGCTAGAATACAAGACCAGGGATGTACCTCTGAGGCTGTATAAGGCTCTGGTCAGACCCCATTTGGAGCATTGTGAGCAGTTTTGGGCCCCGTATCTAAGGAAGGATGTGCTGGCCTTGGAAAGGGTCCAGAGGAGGTTCACAAGAACGATCCCTGGAATGAAGAACCTGTCGTACGAGGAACGGTCGAGGACTCTGGGTCTGTACTCGTTGGAGTTTAGAAGGACGAGGGGGGATCTTATTGAAACTTACAGGATACTGCGAGGCCTGGATAGAGTGGACGCGGAGAGGATGTTTCCACTTGTAGGAGAGACTAGAAGCAGAGGACACCATCTCAGACTAAAGGGACGATCCTTTAAAACAGAGATGAGGAGGAATTTCTTCAGCCGGAGGGTGGTGAATCTGTGGAACTCTTTGCCGCAGAAGGCTGTGGAGGCCAAATCACTGAGTGTCTTTAAGACAGAGATCGATAGGTTCTTGATTAATAAGGGATCAGGGGTTATGGGCAGAAGGCAGGAGAATGGGGATGAGAAAATATCAGCCATGATTGAATGGCGGAGCAGACTCGATGGGCCGAGTGGCCTAATTCTGCTCCTCTGTCTTACGGTCTTATGACAGGCGAACACCCTAAAACTCAACTGAGTCCGAAGCAATAGCCAAGCGTCAGACTGACGTTTTGGCCGAGAGCCAATGGTGGAAGACAGACAGATTAAATGCAGCTACCTCCTGATCGAACAGGGGAAACAAAACAAATGGAACAACCTCAAAATGCAGGTGCTAAAATGCCCTGGTGACCTCATCAGAGGCTTGTGACTGTAAACAGAAAAAGAGAGTAGCACAAACAACACAGAGTCAGTCCCAGTGGAGGAACCTGTTGTACAAACAGAGGCAGCCCGCGGGCAAAAGCAGCACCTACTGGCTCCAGAAAACCTGGGTGCAAGGAGCTTTCTCTCGCCACGTCGGCAAGTGGTCTGGATCGGCTGCCCCCCTGTTCTCCAGAGGGGCGATGACAGGCGCAGAGGGATGGTTCAAAGTAATTTTGTTCTAAAGTGACTCCTGGGCTATGGCCTCCTCCTGGGCCTGTGGCCTACTCCCGGGCCTATGGCCTACTCCTGGGCCTGTGGCCTACTCCCGGGCCTATGGCCTCCTCCTGGGCCTATGGCCTACTCCTGGGCCTATGGCCTCCTCCTGGGCCTGTGGCCTACTCCTGGGCCTATGGCCTACTCCTGGGCATATGGCCTACTCCTGGACCTATGGCCTACTCCTGGACCTATGGCCTACTCCTGGACCTATGGCCTACTCCTGTGCATATGGTCTACTCCTGGGCCTATGGCCTACTCCTGGACCTATGGCCTACTCCTGGGCATATGGTCTACTCCTGGACCTATGGCCTACTCCTGGACCTACGGTCTACTCCTGGACCTATGGCCTACTCCTGGGCATATGGTCTACTCCTGGGCCTATGGCCTATTCCTGGGCCTATGGCCTACTCCTGGGCATATGGTCTACTCCTGGGCCTATGGCCTACTCCTGGGCCTATGGCCTACTCCTGGGCCTACGGCCTACCCCTGGGCTGTGGCCTACTCCTGCACCTATGGCCTACTCCTGAGCCTGTGGCCTACTCCTGGGCCTGTGGCCTACTCCTGGGCCTGTGGCCTACTCCTGGGCCTGTGGCCTGCTCCTGGGCCTGTGGCCTACTCCTGGGCCTGTGGCCTACTCCTGGGCCTGTGGCCTGCTCCTGGGCCTGTGGCCTGCTCCTGGGCCTATGGCCTACTCCTGCGCCTACATTCCTATGTTTTCTTTTGCATGCTGACCAACAGCTGTGCATTTCCATCATCATCTTTTTTATGTCGCGATTTCCACCATTGCGGCTCCGGGCCACCATCTGGCCAACTCAGGATGGGCAGTCAAGGCCGGCTCTACCCGCACCACCCACCCCCCCAGAACTATTCCTTTAAATTCTGACATATTGCTTTTACCGCACTTTCCCCTTTCCATGTCCTCCGACCAGTTTTAGACTTGATCCACACAAGTTCATTCCACACTGGCATCCTCCCGTAGTACAGTTATCTCCCAGTGACACCCTCAATATGGGAAGCTTATAATTACCTCCCTGAGGCACTGTTATCAGGAAATCTCAATGCACCAAATTCACCCCTTGGGAGTCGGCTCAGTGTATAGGTTTCAGGGTCAAGGTATTTAATCCTGTTTCACCTTCAGTTCTCTTGTCAATAGTGTGGTAGCCACTCCCCACCCAATTTATCAAACTGAGCTCAGCAGACAGGCATGTGGTAGGCTGTTTGCACATACCTTCACAGCGACTCAGACAGAGCACAGGTTATCAGAGCCCCTCCATCACAGAGCTACACCGTACTGTCTCCTCCTCATGAAACATTCCACTCGCTCGCTCCCACAATGGCTGTGAGCTTTAAGGACGGAACAACGGGGTCCTCTGGGTCACGAAGCTCACAGGCTGGGATGGCAATGGTGGGCCTTTGGTAACTTTGATAAATTGTGGGCTCAGAAAGAGGGCCGAACCTCACCAGGCCTCACCAACACCCCCGGGTGTGGCAGGACAGAATCCCAATTGTACCTTTATTCAAGGATTTTCCAAATCAACTTTCAATGAAGATGTTTATGAGGAACATATTTCAGCCGCTTTTTGAAAACTGGGGCGGGATTCTCTGCAGACTGGCGATGATGTCCGCTACCCGGCGGCAAAAACGGCACTGATCACTCCGGCGTCGGGCCGTCCCAAAGGTGCGGACCTTGAGGGGCCAAGCCCTCACCTTGAGGGGCTCGGACCGCGTCGGAGTGGTTTCCGCTCCACCAGCCGGCGTGAAAGGACTTCGCCGGACGACTAGCTCCAGGGTCCCGGGTTCGATTCCCCGCTGGGTCACTGTCTGTGCAGAGTCTGCCCGTATCTGCGTGGGTTTCCTCCGGGCGCTCCGGTTTCCTCCCACAAAGTCCAAAGATGTGCTGTTAGGTGAATTGGCCAATGATAAATTGCCCTTAGTGTCCAAAAAAGGTTGGGTGCGGTTACGGGGATAGGGTGGAGGTGTGGGGATGGGGCGGAGGTGTTGAGTTTGGGTGGGGTGCTCTTTCCAAGAGCTGGTGCAGACTCGATGGGCCGAATGGCCTCCTTCTGCACTGTAAATTCTATGATTGTACGATTGGCCTCCCTCGGTACTCTGGGACTTTATTCCAGCTGCTAAAAAAAAATAATGCAGCACTCGCCCCTCACTCCTCCCCTCCCCCCCACTGCACACTCCCCATGTCCCATCCATACCAACACGAGCCACTTCATGCCTCACCATCTCTCCATGCTAACCCATTCCCCTGTACCCACTCCCATGACCTTCATAATCCCAATCCCAGCCCATGCGCCTCCACCCTTTGCCCTTACACCCTCAATGCCAGTGTCCACCATGGGCCGACCTCAGGATCCATAGTGTGATGAAATAAAATAAAGCTCTAAGTGTCTATTGATAACTTTGTCATTTTAAAAACCCATTCGTAAAAACCCATTCAATGAGCTTACACACTTTTCCCCCACATTCATATCTTCGAACAATCCCGAATGCTTGATTTTTCCCAAGGATCACCTGAGCCGTCCCAAGGGCACCTAACCCTCATGGCAGGTTGATGCAAAAGATTACATCACACAGGGTCAGGGGTGAGCTAGCTGGATGGATCCAGAACTGGCTGGGCCATAGAAGACAGAGGGTAGCAGTGCAAGAGTGTTTTTCCGAATGGAGGTCTGTAACTAGTGGTGTTCCGCAGGGATCAGTTCTGGGACCTCTGCTCTTTGTAATATATATATAAATGACTTGGAGGAAAACGTAGCGGGAATGATTAGCAAGTTTGCGGATGACACTAAGATTGCAGGAGCTGCGGATAGTGATGAAGATTGTCCGAGAATACAACAGGATATAGATAGGCTGCAAAATTGGGCAGAGAAATGGCAGATGGAGTTTAACCCGGACAAATGCGAGGCGATGCATTTTGGTAGATCCAATTCAGGTGGGGGCCATACAATAAATGGCAGAACCATCAGGAGCAGAGACACAGAGAGATCTGGGCGTGCAGGTCCACAGATCCTTAAAAGTGGTAGCACAGGTGGAAATGATGGTAAAGAAAGCGTATGACATGCTTGCCTTCATAGGACGGGGTATCGAGTATAAAAGCTCGAAAATTATGTTTATTATATAGAATGTTGGTTCGGCCACATTTGGAATACTGTGTCCAATTTTGGGGTCCCGCACTACCAGAAGGACATGGGGGCTTTGGAGAGAGTACAGAAAAGGTTTACCAGGATGTTGCCTGGTATGGAGGGTATTAGCTATGAGGAGAGATTGAATAAACTGGGATTGTTCTCCCCGGAGAGACGGAGGCTGAGGGGCGACCTGATAGAAGTTTATAAAATTATTGGGGGTATAGATAGGGTGAACAGTTGGAGGCTTTTTCCCAGGGCGGAAATGACAATTACAAGGGGGCACAGGTTGAAGGTGAGGGGGGGAAAGGTTCAGTGGAGATGTTCAGGGGCTGTTTAGCACAGGGCTAAATCGCTGGCTTTGAAAGCGGACCAAGGCAGGCCAGCAGCACGGTTCAATTCCCGTAACAGCCGCGCCGGAATGTGGCGACTAGGGGCTTTCCACAGTAACTTCATTTGAAGCCTACTTGTGACAATAAGCGATTTACATTTCCATGTGCGGGGGAAGTTTTTTTACACAGAGGGTGGTGGTGGCCTGGAATGCCACTGCCCAGTGAGGTGGTTGAGGCAAATACATTAGACCTTTAAGACTTATTTGGATAGGCACATGAACAGACGGGGTATAGAAGGATACAGGCGATTGGTCTAGATAGGGCACGTGATTGGCACAGGCTTGGAAGTCAGAGAGACCCTCTCCATCTTTACAAAGAATTCAGAGCCAAGTCTCCCCGAGCTCGAGGATTAAATCAGGTTTTCCGTTAAATCAGATTACCCTACCTGGTTGTAGGAATTTTGCTTCCCATTGGGTGATGTGAACCTGGTATGAGTTGTGTACTGCGGGTAATCGCTCCGATCCGCCATTGGATAGTACGATCCCCGGGACCCGAGCAATTCGAGCTGCCCCTTGCTCCTGCGACGGCACACGTAGATGATCTGGAGGGAGGGAGGGGAGGGTACGGTAGAGGTTGCAAAATGAAAAATGAGTTAGTTCTACCAAACAAACAAGGGTTGTAATAACCAGGAAAAAAGTTGACAAATTCTTATTTATAATTTGCAAAAATCACAAAACAAATGTTGAAATGGAAAAACATGTGGCTGGATTTCACAAGCTTCTCCCCAGGGATATAGAACACATCTGTTAGCGTAGACCTAACAACCTGACAAAGGCTTCTCTTAAATAAAGCCTGGGGAAGATCTTGCAGGCAAATCGTAGATCAGACGTTTGGATTTCAATTCCTGACCCTTCAGCCACACACCAGTCTTTTTTTTAAACGTAAATTTAGAGTACCCAATTCATTGTTTCCAATTAAGGGGCAATTTAGCCAATCCACCCACCCTGCACATCCTTGGGTTGTGGGGGTGAAACCCACGCAGACACGGGGAGAATGTGCAAACTCCACACGGACAGTGACCCAGAGCCGGGATCGAACCTTATAGAGATAGATAGGTTCTTGATTAATAAGGGATCAGGGGTTATGGGGAGAAGGCAGGAGAATGGGGTTGAGAAAAATATCAGCCATGATTGACTGGCGGAGCAGACTCGATGGGCCGAGTGGTCGAATTCTGCTCTTATGTCTTATGGGACCTGGGACCTCGGTGCCGTGAGGCAGCAGTGCTAACCACTGCACCACCGTGCTGCCCTCACACACCAGTCTTAAGGACGCACCAAGTTGTCTGTCTCGGGGCCTGACCAACACAAAACATAATCAGAATGTGCATGTTCTTGAAATTCAGCTTGAGTTGAAACTGCCATATTCACGTTGTGTCCCTTTATAATAATCATCTTTACTCGTGCCCAATTCACCTGGCAATGAATCCGGGAGGAAACCGGAGCACCCGGAGGAAACCCACGCAGACACGGGGAGGACGTGCAGCCTCCGCACAGACGGTGACCCAGCGGGGAATCGAACCTGGGACCCTGGCGCTGTGAAGCCACAGTGCTAACCACTGTGCTTACCATGCCGCGTTGGACTGCATTTGTTCGGGGTCCCATTTCCCTCTTACCCCAGTGAGCAAGCTCAAGCGAGAAGAGGGAGAGAGTAAAGTTTGGCTTTTCGGAGGCCAAACCATTTCCCCCAATGCCCGCAAGCTCCTCAAAGCTGATGGTGACGCTGGCCTAACCGGATTTCAAGCTTGTCCAGGGTCCCCATGGAGGGGATTTGTAGGAGGCAGTGGAAGGTCCACCTCATTAATCAGGACTGTACAACCTGCAAGGGGAGGATTATCAATGGGTACAGTACAGACGAAAACCATTGAGGACTTACAATGAGGAGCAAGATGATGATGACGATCAGGAGGATGACGCAGGCAAGAACGAGAAGAGCAATGCCCCAGCCGGGGACGAGAGGAGCCCGAGAGGTTGTGGTTGCTGTGGTTGTAGCGGAGCCGGATAGTATCTCATTCACTAAACAAAGAAGTTACGATAAATAAAGAGCACGGTCTTCCCTCTGAAATTTCACTTTCATTCGCCAATGAGAGGATTTACACGAATGAGAAATGGTCAGACAGCCACACCCTGGGCGGGATTCTCTCAGCCCGGGGCCGGGCCGGAGAATCCCCACGCTCGGTCCACGCCGCAGCGGGCGGCCTCCTTTCCTACGCGCCGGCCCCTGTAGCCCTGCGCCACGTTGCGTTGGGGCCGGCGCGTTGAATGAGGCCGCTGCGCATGTCCTTTTTGGCACCCCAACCACTGCGCCCGTGCGGATCCCGCGGCCCCCGGTCCGCGCCGGGATCGGCGGCTGAACCACCCCAGCGCCGTGCTGGCCCCCTGGAGGCACCAGAATTACTCCCGGCAGTGGCCGGTTCACGCGACGCCGTTTACGGTGGCGCGGACACTCTGCTGCGGGATGAGAGAATCCCGCCCCCTATTTTAGAGACCCAAATGGGACTTTCACCTTTTTCCTGCCATGCACCCATATTTCCTGCTCAATCAGGACTCAATATAACCCCTGCTGAATACTTCACATGGATCCACGAGTCAATAAAACAGTGAATCTATTCAAGAGGCGGCTGGATATAGCACTTGGGGAGAATGGGATCAAAGGCTATGGGGAGAAAGCAGGATTAGGCTATTGAGTTGGATGGTCAGCCATGATGGTGATGAATGGCGGAGCGGGCTCGAAGGGCCAAAAGGCCTCCTCCTGCTCCTATCTTCCATGGCTTTATGTCTCTAAGGAGAAGGGGTAGAGTGAGTTAGGATGGAGGAGGAATCTTGAAAGAGGTCTAGGTTGAGGGCCATAGAACATAGAACATTACAGCGCAGTACAGGCCCTTCGGCCCTCGATGTTGCGCCGACCTGTGAAACCACTCTAAAGCCCATCTACACTATTCCCTTATCGTCCATATGTCTATCCAATGACCATCTGAATGCCCTTAGTGTTGGCGAGTCCACTACTGTTGCAGGCAGGGCATTCCACGCCCTTACTACTCTCTGAGTAAAGAACCTACCTCTGACATCTGTCCTATATCTATCTCCCCTCAATTTAAAGCTATGTCCCCTCATGCTAGACATCACCATCCGAGGAAAAAGGCTCTCACTGTCCACCCTATCCAATCCTCTGATCATCTTGTATGCCTCAATTAAGTCACCTCTTAACCTTCTTCTCTCTAACGAAAACAGCCTCAAGTCCCTCAGCCTTTCCTCATAAGATCTTCCCTCCATACCAGGCAACATTCTGGTAAATCTCCTCTGCACCCTTTCCAATGCTTCCACATCCTTCCTATAATGCAGCGACCAGAATTGCACGCAATACTCCAAATGCGGCCGCACCAGAGTTTTGTTCAGCTGCAACATGACCTCATGGCTCCGAAACTCAATCCCCTCTACCAATAAAAGCTAACACACCATACGCCTTCTTAACAACCCTCTCAACCTGAGTGGCAACTTTCAAGGATCTATGTACATGGACACCGAGATCTCTCTGCTCATCCACACTGCCAAGAATCTTACCATTAGCCCAGTACTCTGTCTTCCTGTTATTCCTTCCAAAATGGATCACCTCACACTTTCCTGCATTAAACTCCATTTGCCACCTCCCAGCCCAGCGCTGCAGCTTATCTATGTCCCTCTGTAACTTGTAACATCCTTCCGCACTGTCCACAACTCCACCGACTTTAGTGTCATCTGCAAATTTACTCACCCATCCTTCTACGCCCTCCTCCAGGTCATTTATAAAAATGACAAACAGCAGTGGCCCCAAAACAGATCCTTGTGGTACACCACTAGTAACTGGACTCCAGTCTGAACATTTCCCATCAATCACCACCCTTTGTCTTCTCCCATGCCTCCGTATTTTCTGCAGTAGCCTACCGTGGGGAATCTTATCAAACGCTTTACTGAAATCCATATACACCACATCAACTGCTTTACCCTCATCCACCTGTTTGGTCACCTTCTCAAAGAACTCAATGACGTTTGTGAGGCACAACCTACCCTTCGCAAAACCGTATTGACTATGTCTAATCAAATTATTCCTTTCCAGATGATTATACATCCTATCTCTTATAAACCTTTCCAAGACTTTGCCCACAACAGAAGTAAGGCTCACTGGTCTATAGTTACCGGGGTTGTCTCTACTCCCCTTCTTGAACAAGGGGACAACAGTTACGGGAATTGGGCCAGCAGCACGGTTCAATTCCCCTAACAGCCTCCCCGAACAGGCGCCGGAATGTGGCGACTAGGGGCTTTTCACAGTAACTTCATTGAAGCCGACTTGTGACAATAAGCGATTTTCATTCATTCATTCATTTCATTTCATTTCATTTGCTATCCTCCAGTCTTCTGGCACTATTCCTGTAGACAAAGATGACGTAAAGATCAAAGCCAAAGGCTCAGCAATCTCCTCCCCAGCTTCCCAGAGAATCCTAGGATAAATCCCATCCGGCCCAGGGGACTTATCTATTTTCACACTTTCCAGAATTGCTAACACCTCCTCCTTATGAACCTCAAGCCCTTCTAGTCTAGTAGCCTGAATCTCAGTATTCTCCTCGATAACATTGTCTTTTTCTTATGTGAATACTGACGAAAAATATTCATTTAGCACCTCTCCTATCTCC
This sequence comes from Scyliorhinus torazame, assembly GCF_047496885.1. Classification (NCBI taxonomy): domain Eukaryota; kingdom Metazoa; phylum Chordata; class Chondrichthyes; order Carcharhiniformes; family Scyliorhinidae; genus Scyliorhinus; species Scyliorhinus torazame. The sequence continues at coordinate 44,311,403 of NC_092732.1, read as the reverse complement.
TCGGACTCCACGCACAACTTCCCACTACTGTCCTTGACTGGCCCTACTCTTACCCTAGTCATTCTTTTATTCCTGACATATCTATAGAAAGCTTTAGGGTTATCCTTGATCCTACCTGCCAAAAACTTCTCATGTCCCCTCCTGGCTCTTCTTAGCTCTCTCTTTAGGTCCTTCCTAGCTAACTTGCAACTCTCGAGCGCCCTAACTGAACCTTCATGTCTCATCATTACATAACCTTCCTTGTTCCTCTTGACAAGTGTTTCGACTGCTTTAGTAAACCACGGTTCCCTTGCTCGACCACTTCCTCCCTGCCTGACAGGTACATACTTATCAAGGACACGCAGTAGCTGTTCCTTGAACAAGCTCCACATTTCCATTGTGCCCATCCCCTGCAGTTTGCCTCTCCATCCAATGCATCCTAAGTCTTGCCTCATCGCATCATAATTGCCTTTCCCCCAGATATAACTCTTGCCCTGCGGTATATACCTATCCCTTTCCATCACTAAAGTAAACATAATCGAATTGTGGTCACTATCACCAAAGTGCTCACCTATCTCCAAATCTAACACCTGTCCTGGTCCATTACCCAGTACCAAATCCAATATGGCCTCGCCTCTCGTTGGCCTATCTACATACTGTGTCAGGAAACCCTCCTGCACCCATTGGACAAAAATGGACCCATCTAAAGTTATCGAACTATAGCGTTTCCAGTCAATATTTGGAAAGTTAAAGTCCCCCATAACAACTACCCTGTTGCTTTCGCTCCTATCCAGAATCATCTTTGCAATCCTTTCCTCTCCATCTCTGGAACTTTTCGGAGGCCTATAGAAAACCCCTAACAGGGTGACCTCTCCTTTCCTGTTTCTAACCGCAGCCCATACTACCTCAGTAGACGAGTCTTCATCAAATGTCCTTTCTGCCACCGTAATACTGTCCTTGACTAACAATGCCACCCCTCCCCCTCTTTTACCACCTTCCCTGAGCTTACTGAAATATCTAAACCCCGGCACCTGCAACAACCATTCCTGTCCCTGCTCTATCCATGTCTCCGAAATGGCCACAACATCGAAGTCCCAGGTACCAACCCATGCCGCAAGTTCACCCACCTTATTCCGGATGCTCCTGGCATTGAAGAAGACGCACTTTAAACCACCTTCCTGCCTGCCGGTACACTCCTGCAACTTTGAAACCTTACTACTTTGAGACCTCACTACTCTCAACCTCCTGTATACTGGAGCTACAATTCAGGTTCCCAAGCCCCTGCTGAACTAGTTTAAACCCTCCCGAAGAGCATTAGCAAATTTCCCCCCCAGGATATTGGTACCCCTCTGGTCCAGGTGTAGACCATCCCGTTTGTAGAGGTTCCACCGACCCCAGAATGAGCCCCAATTATCCAGAAATCTGAAACCCTCCCTCCTGCACCATCCCTGTAGCCACGCGTTCAACTCCTCTCTCTCACTATTCCTCGTCTCGCTAGCACGTGGCACGGGTAACAATCCAGAGATAATAACTCTGTTTGTCCTAGATCTAAGTTTCCACCCTAGCTCCCTGAATTCCTGCCTTACATCCCTATCCCTTTTCCTACCTATGTCGTTGGTACCTATGTGGACCACGACTTGGGGCTGCTCCCCCTCCCCCTTAAGGATCCCGAAAACACGATCCGAGACATCGCGGACCCTGGCACCTGGGAGGCAACATATCAACCGCGAGCCTCTCTCGTTCCCACAGAATCTCCTATCTATCCCCCTAACTATGGAGTCTCCAATGACTAATGCTCTACTCCTCTCCCCCCTTCCCTTCTGAGCAACAGGGACAGACTCTGTGCCAGAGACCTGTACCCCATGGCTTACCCCTGGTAAGTGTCCCCCCCCCCAACAGTATCCAAAGCGGTATACTTGTTACTAAGGGGAACGACCACAGGGGATCCCTGCACTGACTGCTTCCTCCCAGCCCCTCGCACCGTCACCCATCTATCTTTATTCTTCGGAGTAACTACATCTATGGTGACGGCAGCGTTGCCAATGGCTCCGAGTAGGTATTCGGGGAGCCCAGTGGTGCAGTCCACGGTGAAGATATGGAATCAGTTGAGGAGGCATTTTGGGGTGGAAGGGATGTCGGTGCTAATGCGCTGTGCAAGAATCATGAACTGGGGGTGGTGGATAGTGTATACAGGAGGTGGAGGGAAGCGGGGTTGGTCAGGGTGAGGGATCTGTATTTGGAGGAAGGGTTCGCCAGTCTGGAGCAGCTAAGGGAGAGGGTAGCGCTGCCGAGGCGGAGTGAGTTCAGGTATCTGCAGGTTAGGGTCTTTGTGCGAAAGTTCTGGTGGGGGTTCCCTAGGTTGCCGGGATACACCCTGCTCGAGCGACTGCTGCTTCCAGATGTGGAAGGGGAGGGAAGAATTGGGGATATATACAAGTGACTGGGGGAGCAGGGAGGCGAGCGGGTGGTGAAGATCAAGGAGAAATGGGAAGCGCAGTTGGGAATGGAGATCAATTGGGGAGTATGGAGTGAGGCACTGCAAAGGGTAAACGGGACCTCCTCTTGTGCAAGGATGAGCCTGATACAGTTTAAGGTGGTGCACAGGGTGCATATGACTCGGGCGAAAATGAGTGGGTTCTTTCAGGGGGTAGCAGATGAGTGAGAGAGGTGGGGGCGGGAGCCAGCGGATCGCGCGCACATGTTTTGGCGTTACGAAGAATTGGGAAGATTCTGGGCGGGAGTGTTGGCGGTCTTAGCCAGGTTAGTGGAGGAGGTTGTGGACCCGGACCCTTTGGTGGCGATATTTGGGGTTTCAGAGAAGCCGGAGCTCATGGAGAGGAGGAAGGCCGATGTCGTGGCCTTCGCCTCTCTGATTGCACGGCGGCGAATTTTACTGGAGTGGCGGTCGGCATCGCCACCGGGGGGTAGCGGCTTGGTTGGGTGACCTGTACGGCTTCCTGCAATTGGAGAAGATAAAGTATGAGTTAAGGGGCTCTTCAGAGGGGTTTGAGGAAAGGTGGGGGATGTTTGTGACCGCGTTTGAGGGGCTGTTCAGCGCAGGGGGGGGGGGGGGGGTGAAAAAGGGGGAAAGTCTGTACAGACTAGTTGATTGTTGGGAAGTAAGTTTCCCGGCGTGTTTGATACACATATGTAATAAAATGCATTTTTAAAAATTGTGTCTAGTCTCTAATTAAAAGCCTGGCTTCCCAAATTTTATTTTTGTCTATCCCCTTCATAATCTCCTCCGTCCTGCAAACATGATTCCTTATCCAGTGCTTCCCTCCTGAATTAGCCACAACGCTGTTCTATAAAGGATGGCTGCTCGAGGGCCTTGTCCAACTGATTGGTCTTCATGTGGGAGCCTAAACTGTGAGGTTTTGCCGTAGGCTGGGGAAGAGCAACAAAACCTCCCTTTTCTGCAACGTCTCTCCTCAGCCCATCATGGAACACCAATTACCAGCCTGCACCGTGTTGGTCCCACCTCTTGTCCCAACCTTCCTACACATCGGCAAATAGCACTACCTTTTAAATCTTTGACCCTCAGACTGTTGATTGTATTGTCCTTCAGAGCATTATTAAACTGTTCCTTAACTTGCTCGGCGTTTGCGTTACTGTCCGTCTTGAAGGTAGATTTAGTTTCAGCGACAACCGACCCTTCACTTAACGGAACAAACAAAACAATTCATCACAAACCATCCATTACGAAACTGCTTCAAAGACATCGGACGCATTAGGCTAGAAAAGCCCTCCTGTGAACTCTGAACTATGCTGAGTTAGTTGGTCTGTGTCAGGGCACAGGAACAACCCAATGAGCATCTTTGGACTGACGGTGATCCCGAAACAGGGGCCGATGACTTCAGTAAGAATCCTTTTTTAAAATATTGCCTATTGCCATCCGGGACGCTTGCCTGGCTCTGCGGTCTCAGTCCGCGGCCGCCCTGGTTGGGGGGGGGGGGGGGGAAAATCGGACCTTATGGGCAGATCGGTCCGGACCGACCTCCGGGCGCCCGGCCGATCGGGCGGGGGGGGGGGCCTACATTTTGCAGCAGCCTCCGCGGTTCGGGTCGGCCATGCTAGCCCCTGGCAGGTGAGTGAATTGGGTGATCTTTTTTATCAGGACATCGGGAATGAAACGCCAACGTTTTTACGCCGGCGTGGGGGGCGGAGTCCCATTTTCAGAGAATCCAGACCGTGAACTTCACTTTGAGCAATTATAAAAGTTGAAAGGATATTTGCTCTTGTGTGGAGCCGCACCTCTTTAAATTCGAGGTGGCAGCCACAACCTCCTGCCCCCCGACTAGGAGAAAAACCCCAGCGTAAAACTAAAAGCTTTGCTGAGATTTAATTTGCGAACTGATTGTTCAATTTAGCTGACCTCACAAAATTGACACTGCTGTCACTTTGGGACACACAACGACGTATTCTCGGTCGAGATTTTGCCAGGGCTGCAACACTGAAGGGACAGTGTTATTTCTGCGCTTGTGGTTGTCCCTCGTGCCACATCATCAGCTGTCACAGAGAACGAACGGCTTACCTGAATCGTACAACCTCTGAGCCTTCGTACGATGAGCCGAGGGGGCATGTAGAACAATTATAAGCTTCTTCCAGCTGCAAAAATACATTTTTAAAATGCATGATTCGATGGAATGGAAATAAAGCCCCAACAATTTCCTATTATCTGTGCCCCAAATACTTCCCCCCCTCCAACATCCTCAGCTCTCCACTTGCCTGGATGAGCGCAGCTCCATCAACACTCGAGAAGCTCGACACCATCCAGGACAAAGCAGCCGTTTGATTGTTCCTCCTTCCACAAACCTTCACTCCCTCCACCACTGACGCACAGTGACAGCCGTGTGCACCAGCTACGAGATGCACTGCAGTAACTCACCAAGGTCCCTTAGACAGCACCTTCCAAACCCACGACCACTGCCATCTAGGAGGGCAAGAGCAGCAGATACCTGGGAACCCCACCAACAGGAGGTTCCCCTCCAAGTCACTCACCACCCTGATTCGGAAATCTATCGGCCGTGCCTTCACAGTCGCTGGGGCAACATCCTGGAACTCCCTCCCTAACAGCACAGTGGGTGTACCTACGGTCATAATATACAGCAGTATATCATGGTGCAACACACACTGATGGACACACAGCGGGACCAATCAACACACACAACATCGCAGCCAATCACCAGTTAGAGCACACGCACTATAAAGACAGGGGGCATCAGAGTTCCCGCTCATTCGGGATGCAGCCTCCTACAAGGACAGAGCTCACAGCCTGCAGCACACATCTTCACCATGTGCTGAGTGCATAGACTGGTTAGGACAAGGCATAGGTCTTTAGTTCAATCTAACATCGTTAGTGAAAGTATGTTCAACAGTTTCTGACTTAAATAAAATAGTGTTGCACTATTTTAAGTGTTGGTGGCCTGTATGTGCTCCACGGATCCAGAGCGCCCAACACGACACCTCCACCTCGGGGACTACAGCGGTGCAGGAAGGCAGCTCACCACCACCTTCTGACGGCAACTAGGGATGGGCAATAAATGCTGGGTAAATGAATAACTAAAAAAATACAATCCCAAACATCTGGATCTTCCTTCATTCCGTTCTGTCACCACCAGCGATCGCTGCTTCCCTTCTCTCTCTCACCGCCAACTGCTTCCAAATTTAATGTATTCCAGTGGACCCTTGATTCAGGCAAGAGGTGAATCAGGCCTTCAGTGGAGTGGGCTTACCTGAAAGTGCCCTGATGCGGATCCCACTCTCTGCTGATAGCAAACGGCATCCACGAAACAGAAATGTTGCAAATGGGAGATGCACAGCTGTGATTGCAGGATTTAAAATGTCGCACCCCTCACTGATTGCAGGATTTAAAATGTCGCGCCCCTCACTGATTCCAGGATTTAAAATGTCGCGCCCCTCACTGATTCCAGGATTTAAAATGTCGCGCCCCTCACTGATTCGGCGCAGGCGCTAGTCCCACAATACCTGTCACAGCAGCGAGAGGCTTCTATCGGATCTACAGTTTGCCGCAGCAATGGCTGCTCATTCACAGAAATATTTTGGGGAGCGATGTTGTGCCCCTAGCCAAGAATGGACACACACACACACACACACACACACACACACACACACGCGCGCGCAGAGCAAGCAGAGAGTTCAGGGTTAAGCATACATAATGGAGTAAGAACCAAGCTCATTGCTCCTGCTCCGTGATCTGCTTCATTCAACATCTCGAGAATCAGGCACTTTAAATCCAGTCAGGGTGGATGCCTCCTTTATCTTCCGGCTAAAAGGTGGCAACAAAAACTAGATTTCATAGAATTTACAGTGCCGAAGGAGGCCATTCGGCCCATCGAGTCTGCACCGGCTCTTGGAAAGAGCACCCTACGTAAGCCCCCCCCACCCAGTAACCCCACCTGACCCTTTTTTCTGGACACTAAGGGGCAATTTATCACGGCCAGTCCACCCAACAGCACGTCTTTCGGGACATGTGGGAGGAAACCGGAGCGCCCGGAACAAACCCACGCAGACACGGGGGAGAACGCGCAGACGCCGCACAGGCAGTGACCCGGGCCGGGAATCGAACCCGGGACCCTGGAGCCGCGATGCGGCGGTGCTAACCGCTGTGCTACCCTGGCGCCCGGACCTGCGAAACCTCGTGCGCTCCAGCTGATTGCAAAGGTTGGCCACAGCTATGAGGTCTTTCAGAGACATCGCTAGATTGAGAGAAGAGGTTGTATGGCGGCCAAATCAATTATCCAATTGAAAACCAAAGTGACGGCTGGCAACTTTCCCCGGAGAATTCTTTCCCTCTCGATTCCACTTCCTGCTGAATGCAGCTCCCTCCTTTCTCGCCTAAACAGGGTGTCGACGAGCTACTTAACCATTGCAAAAATGGCAGCTGATTCTGATGCCGTGTCCTCGCGCAAACACTTCTCAGCACAGATTACCAGGAGGAGGGTTTTCAAATTGTTTTTCAAAATAAAGTACCCGATTCATTGTTCGCCCCCAATTAAGGGGCGATTTAGCGCGGCCAATCCACCTACCCTGCACATCTGTGGGCTGTGGGGGCGAGACCCACGCAGACACGGGGAGAATGTGCAAACTCCACACGGGCAGTGACCCGGGGCCGGGATCGAACCCGGGACCCCGGCGCCGTGAGGCAGCAGTGCAAACCCCCGCCCCGCCGTGCTGCCCTGATTACCAGGGATCTAAGAAAGTTTCCCAAATTCTCCCCGTCCCGTCCCATGGCCATTAAGGCCCATTTTACTCCCTCTGCTGCTACACATTTTGAGGATTTTCCCAGTGTATCGGTCTCAGTATTTCCGCTTGGGAACAGATATTTTCACCCATTAAGTTGGGGATTATGGAAGCAGGTTGGGGAGCACGAGGGCTGGAAGATGTAGTGTGTGTTAATCAGCACATGCATTTTCAATGTTGATACTATTAGACTTACTGCTTTGATCACTTCGTCGCGCAGCTTCTTGAACTCTGAAGAGGATCTGTCTGTCAGGGTTCGACTGAAATTCTTGTTGACGATTCTGAAAGTCACATTGAAGTTTAAAGCCGGGGCTGAGATGGTAATCGGCGCCTTGCTGGTGGTCCTCATGGTTGGTGGCACAGTGGACCCCGTGGCGTCGCTCGACAGCATGCTGCTGGTGGACATGTTATTGGCCGTGCTGCCAGATGTAGTAGTCAGACCAAGGCTGGCGTTGGCGGACGTTGGCGCGGTAGCCCGCGTTGTGACGGCCGCCCCCGAAGCGGTGGAGTTTGTCACAGGAGTTGGTGTTGGCGTGACAGTCGCGGTGCTCGGGGTCGCTGTCGTTATCTTGGTGGAAGTTGCACCGGTCGCGTTAGAAACAGTTGTAGAAGCCATCGGCGAAGAGGTTGTGGACTGAGCCATCGAACTAGAACTGGTTGTCCCGTTCATCGTCGTCCTTGTATTGTCCGGTGACACGGCACCAGTTGTAGAGTACGAGTGTGCAGTTGAATTCACTTCAGTTGTCACGCCAGTGGCGGCTGCGGTCGAGAACAGTGTGGGGTTACTTGTTACAGCTGAACCAGTGACCAGTGGGGCAGGCGTGCTGCTGTTCCCGGGCGGCGAATAGGTGCTGTTGCTCATTGGAGGAGGAGTCGAGGTCCCGTTTGCCAGTGGGGTGGAAGAGGTCCCGTTTGCCAGTGGGGTGGCAGAGGTCCCGTTTGCCAGTGGGGTGGCAGAGGTCCCGTTTGCCAGTGCGGTGGAAGAGGTCCCGTTTGCCAGTGCGGTGGAAGAGGTCCCGTTTGCCAGTGGGGTGGGAGAGGTCCCGTTTGCCAGTGGGGTGGCAGAGGTCCCGTTTGCCAGTGGGGTGGGAGAGGTCCCGTTTGCCAGTGGGGTGGGAGAGGTCCCGTTTGCCAGTGGGGTGGTCAAGGTCCCGTTTGCCAGTGCGGTGGGAGAGGTCCCGTTTGCCAGTGGGGTGGAAGAGGTCCCGTTTGCCAGTGGGGTGGAAGAGGTCCCGTTTGCCAGTGGGGTGGGAGAGGTCCCGTTTGCCAGTGGGGTGGTCAAGGTCCCGTTTGCCAGTGGGGTGGGAGAGGTCCCGTTTGCCAGTGGGGTGGTCAAGGTCCCGTTTGCCAGTGGGGTGGCAGAGGTCCCGTTTGCCAGTGGGGTGGTCAAGGTCCCGTTTGCCAGTGGGGTGGTCAAGGTCCCGTTTGCCAGTGGGGTGGGAGAGGTCCCGTTTGCCAGTGGGGTGGCAGAGGTCCCGTTTGCCAGTGCGGTGGCAGAGGTCCCGTTTGCCAGTGGGGTGGTCAAGGTCCCGTTTGCCAGTGGGGTGGTCAAGGTCCCGTTTGCCAGTGGGGTGGGAGAGGTCCCGTTTGCCAGTGGGGTGGTCAAGGTCCCGTTTGCCAGTGGGGTGGGAGAGGTCCCGTTTGCCAGTGGGGTGGCAGAGGTCCCGTTTGCCAGTGCGGTGGCAGAGGTCCCGTTTGACAGTGGGTTGGTCAAGGTCCCGTTTGCCAGTGGGGTGGGAGAGGTCCCGTTTGCCAGTGGGGTGGTCAAGGTCCCGTTTGCCAGTGGGGTGGTCAAGGTCCCGTTTGCCAGTGGGGTGGTCAAGGTCCCGTTTGCCAGTGGGTTGGTCAAGGTCCCGTTTGCCAGTGGGGTGGTCAAGGTCCCGTTTGCCAGTGGGGTGGGAGAGGTCCCGTTTGCCAGTGGGTTGGTCAAGGTCCCGTTTGCCAGTGGGGTGGGAGAGGTCCCGTTTGCCAGTGGGGTGGGAGAGGTCCCGTTTGCCAGTGGGGTGGTCAAGGTCCCGTTTGCCAGTGGGGTGGGAGAGGTCCCGTTTGCCAGTGGGTTGGTCAAGGTCCCGTTTGCCAGTGGGGTGGGAGAGGTCCCGTTTGCCAGTGGGGTGGGAGAGGTCCCGTTTGCCAGTGGGTTGGTCAAGGTCCCGTTTGCCAGTGGGGTGGCAGAGGTCCCGTTTGCCAGTGGGGTGGGAGAGGTCCCGTTTGACAGTGGGGCGGCAGAGGTCCCGTTTGCCAGTGGGGTGGCAGAGGTCCCGTTTGCCAGTGGAGTGGCCGAGGTCCCATTTGCCAGTGGGTTGGTCAAGGTCCCGTTTGCCAGTGGGGTGGCAGAGGTCCCGTTTGCCAGTGGAGTTGCCGATGTCCCGTTTGCCAGTGGGTTGGTCAAGGTCCCGTTTGCCAGTGCGGTGGCAGAGGTCCCGTTTGCCAGTGGGGTGGTCAAGGTCCCGTTTGACAGTGGGGTGGCAGAGGTCCCGTTTGCCAGTGGGGTGGCAGAGGTCCCGTTTGCCAGTGGGGTGGCAGAGGTCCCGTTTACCAGGGGAGTCGCCAATGTCCCGTTTGCCAGTGGAGTTGCTGATGTCCCGTTTGCCAGTGGTACAGGGGTGGAGGATGTGATCCCCCCTGTACTTGTGGAAGGTGATGAAACATCTCCATCCGTGTTCACAACTGTCGGACTTGTCCCTTCCACTGAAAAAGACCAAAAAACAAAAGCCATCATTGTGAGAGTGACAGGCGGGAAGGGGGAGTAACAATCTTCAACAAAGCAGATTCTGGTTCACATGAATCTTCCACCGCTTTGGTAGAAAGCTGTTCTCGCACACTGATGGAAAGCTGATGGAGCTCCCCCACAATAGCTCTGTCATTAATACTGAGTGTGCCAACCAACATTGATGCACCAACCCTCTTGCCTCACCCGAGTAAAGTGCTGTGTGAAAGAAGCCCACTTGAGTCTTTACCCTGTGTCATGGTGGGGAGATGTTAGGAACTTGGGGTCCAAGATGTAGCAGGCAATTTAGGGGTTAAACAGACTGATGGAAATGACTGCTAGCAACAGTGTTAGAGGGATACGACCACAGCCTGAGTTAACTTATCCCATTGAGACGTAACTTTGTTACCAGGAACACATAGGATGTCCCGGTTCAGATAAGATGATCCACCGAGGATCCATTGCCATTCGGGACAACGTTGTTTGACCAGCCATCAGCCCATCATCGGCAGATAACCTATTCGTCCATCAATGGAAGGTTAGTTGCATATGGGAGAGCACGGCAGCACAGTGGTTAGCACTGTGGCTTCACAGCTCCAGGGTACCAGGTTCGATTCCCAGCTTGGGACTTTTCACAGTAATTTCACTGCAATGTAAGCCTACTTGTGATAATAAAGATTATTATTATATGAATGGTATAATTCTGTTCTTTTGTATAAACAGGAGTGAGAATTCAGCCAAGATAACGAGAATAATAATAATCTTTATCATCACAAGTAGGCTTACATTAACACTGCAATGAAGTTACTGTGAAAAGCCCCTAGTCTCCACATTGCGACGCCTGTTCGGGTACACAGAGGGAGAATTCAGAATGTCCAAATTACCTAACAAGCACGTCTTTTGGGACTTGTGGGAGGAAACCGGAGCACCCGGAGGAAACCCACGCAGACACGGGGAGAACGTGCAGACTCCGCACAGACAGTGACCCAGGCCGGGAATCGAACCTGGGACCCTGGAGCTGTGAAGCGACAGTGCTAACCACTGTGCCACCGTGCCGATCAGCCAAGTCCGACCAGCTCAGGGGAGAACCTGTGTTTGAGGGAGGATGGGCGGAGCTAGAGAGAGAGAGAGAGAGACAAGGAACGCTGTTTGGAACAGTTACAGAAAGAAGGCTGTGGAAATCAACCAGGGTGAACGTTGCCACCGAGTCAGACTTGAAAAAAAGATTCTGAAGAAATGGCCCGACCAGAAATAAAGTGCTTTGTAAATGTAAGTATTGCCTTTGTCTGTCTGTGTAAGTGGAACAAGAGCTGCATTTTCATGTACAGTGTCGTTTAATGGGGACTCCTGTGTTAAGGTTAAGAAACATGCATGTAATCTGTTAGCGTTCAGCTTGCAGTTTAAAAGTTTAAATATTCTTTTCTTTTGTTTTAATAAAGTTTGTTTATAAAATAACCAAACTCTATTTCTTATATTATCACTCCTGGAATGAATCGATCTTTCCGCACTGCGCTAAAACTTAAAAGCATTACGACATCTGGTCCGGCCTCTTAGCCACTGTTGACCAGGTATCCTTAACACCCACCTTCCGATGTACAAAGAACAAAGTACAGCACAGGAACAGGCCCTTCGGCCCTCCAAGCCCGTGCCGACCATGCTGCCCGACTAAACTACAATCTTCTACACTTCCTGGGTCCGTATCCCTCTATTCCCATCCTATTCATGTATTTGTCAAGATGCCCCTTAAATGTCACTATCGTCCCTGCTTCCACCACCTCCTCCGGTAGCGAGTTCCAGGCACCCACTACCCTCTGCGTAAAAAAAACTTGCCTCGTACATCTCCTCTAAACCTTGCCCCTCTCACCTTAAACCTATGTCCCCTAGTAATTGACTTTCCCACTCTGGGAATTCTGATTATCCGCTCTGGCCATGTCAGTAATAGTTTTGTAAACGTCGATCTGAGTTTATATCCCTTTTTTTTCTTTAAAACAAAATAAAATGTAGAGTACCCAATTCATTTTTTTCCAATGAAGGGGCAATTTAGCGCGGCCAATCCACCTACCCTGCACATCTTTGGGTTGTGGGGGTGAAACCCACGCAGACACGGGGAGAATGTGCAAACTCCACACGGACAGTGACCCAGGGCCGGGATCGAACCCGGGTCCTCGGCGCCGTGATGCAACAGTGCGAACCCACTGCCCCACCGTGCTGCCCTAATCTGAGTTTATCCAACCTCCCCTCATAGCTAATGCCCTCCAGTGAGTATCACAATCTGATGTACGCTGACACTTTAATTAATCCATAGAATCCGTACAGTACAGAACGAGGCCATTTGGCCCATCGATGCTGCACCGACCCTCCGAAACAGTACCGTACCTAGGCCCACTCCCCCGCCCCATCCTTGTAACCTCCCGCATTGATCACGGCCAGTCCCCCTAACCTGCCCAACTTTGGGCTGTGGGAGGAAACCGGAGCACCCGGAGGACACATGTGGAGAACGTGCAGACTCCTCACAGACAGTGCCCGAGGCAGGAATTGAACCCAGGACCCTATGGGGCAGCAGTGCTAACCACTATGCTGCTCCAATGAGACCCTGAGAAAGTATCATATTAAAGATGTACTTCGGGGGCAGTTAGCACTGCTGCCTCACGGCGCCGAGGTCCCGGGTTCGAATCCCGGCCCTGGGTCACTGTCCCGTGTGGAGTTTGCACATTCTCCCCGTGTCTGCGTGGGTCTCACCCCCACAACCCAAAGATGTGCAGGGGAGGTGGATTGGCCGCGCTAAATTGCCCCTTAATTGGAAAAAAAATAATTGGGTACTCTAAATTTTCAAACAAAAAGATGTACTTCGGATGAAACATTAAAGCTGGTGAACTGAGCCCAACGCATCACACAAGCTCGCCGCTCTCACGTGGATTCTGTCTACACCTCCCGCTGCCTCGGGAAGGCAGACAGCATTGTCAGAGACCCCTCCCACCCAGTCACTGCCTTCTTCCAGACCCTTCCACCAGGCAGAAGGTACAGAAGTCTGAAGACCCGCACATCCAGACATGGGAACAGCTTCTTCCCCACAGCTACCAAACTCCTCAACGACTCCCCCTCGGACTGATCTGTTACCTGTAGGAACACTGGGTAAAAGCAAATTACTGCGGATGCTGGAACCTGAAACCAAAGAGAAAATGCTGGAAAATCTCAGCAGGTCTGGCAGCATCTGTAGGGAGAGGAAGGAGCGAACGATTCGAGTCCAGGTGACTCTTTGTCAAAGCTCCTTATCAAAACATTCCTGCTCCAGGCTCATTTTCTCTCTTTCAACTCTTTCAGTAAGATTCTAATCTCTACTTTGCATGGGTGAAACTTGTTGTCAATTGAAAGTCTGCTGTACAGGAGCTCAGATCCTGCATAAGATAATCGCATTCATCATGTCATCGTATTTACAGATACAAAATAATCAAAGATGGGGATCTAAGAGAAGAAGGAAAGATGACACACTGAAGTCACATTGTACAGTCTTTGGGCTCCCAGGGCTGGTCCCCCCCCCAACCCACCAGTCTTGGCACTATTTAATAGTTATCCCTAAAACTTACTTCTAACTTTTGTACCTTGTCCTGGGTAAGCGATGACAACAAGGAGCATAAACTCACATTTGGCACATGCAGAATCATTTGGGACACGTGGTAAGGGACAGAGCTGTGAGGGTGACTTCTAACCATTGCCCCTCAGTGAATGGTCACATAGTTGCTGTAATTTCCTATCCTATAATTCATCATCTCCCCCGGCCGCCATCTCACACTGAAACCAGACTGTTCGCAACGCTGCCACCTTATCTGACCCAGAACTGCCCATGTCCAAACTTACTCCGAGTCCCGCTTACACCATCACCCCTGCCTCCACTCGCTGACCTGGTCCAGCAACGACACCGTTTAAAAATTCCAGTCCCTTTGTTCCAATCCTTACATCTCTGTAACCTCCTCCAGCCCTTAACACCTTCCGAAAATGTTGTTTCTCCAACTCTGATGTCTTGCACAACCTCACTTACCTTCTCGCCAAAATTGGCTGAGGTGCCTTCAACAATCGAGGGCAGGCTTGTACAAAAGTACAAATGTGCTCCTCCCCTCCCCTCTCCTCCCCATCTCCCCCCTCCCTCCCCCCGCCCCCCCAACATGAGTGAAAAGGTTGGTCAAGCCCAATTGAGTACCGAAACTCCAGAATCTGTTCCGAAAACCTCCCCGAAAACCTAACTCTTTGACCCAGTAGTTGTTCCCTATTCCACGATCGTACTGGGCACAGTAGACATTTTTGTCTGATTCTTTCCTGCGCTTTATCAATGCAAGTTACGAGGGTTTGCAATTGGAATGTAAGATTGAGGTCAGTTTGAATGATTGAGTTAAGCAAGCTCTCCTCCACATCCTGCCCCCCCGATTCAATCACAAAGGGGGATTGGATTGTAACTCTGTGCAGTTGACTATTACTTCTCCAGCTGATGACACTGGAGCAAGCCAACCTTTTATTGATCAATTTAAAAATCTTCAGGGGCTTTAGAAACATTTTACCTGCAGTGCATTTGGTTAGTTTGCTTTGTTTTATATGATGTCGTTTTCTATTAGTTATTCCCCCCTTTGAAGGGGGGGAACTTTTGATAAGATTATTTATAAGTCAGATCCAGTTAGCACTGCTGCCTCACGGCGCCGAGGTCCCAGGTTCGATCCCGGCTCTGGGTCACTGTCCGTGTGGAGTTTGCATATTCTCCCCGTGTCTGCGTGGGTTTCGCCCCCACAACACAAAGATGTGCAGGGTCGGTGGATTGGCCGCGCTAAATTGCCCCTGAATTGAAAAAAAATAAATTGGGTATTCTAAACTTATAAAATAAAAATAAATCAGCCCCACTGTGATTGATCAGTTCTTTTTATTCGTTCTTGCGCTATCATGAGACTTTTGTTTTAATTTAGAATGCCCAATTCTTTTTTATTTCCAATGAAGGGGCGATCCACCTACCCTGCACATCTTTGGGTTGTGGGGGCGAAACCCACGCAGACACGGGGAGAATGTGCAAACTCCACACGGACAGTGACCCAGGGCCGGGATCGAACCCGGGTCCTCAGCGCCGTGAGGCAGCAGTGCTAACCGCTGCGCCGCCCTGCTGCCCCTCTTAATTCCAGATTTTCTTTCTTCTGAAGTGAAATGGGATCGGACCCAGGGTCACAGAGCATTACCCTGGCTCTCTGCATTACTCATCTAGTGGCAATACCACTGCGCCAATGTAGTCTGTCCCCACACTGACTGGGCACTTGGGCTGTGTCGAGAACCACTTCCAATAATTACACTGAAAGCAATTCCAAATTGAAGATGCTGTAAATCTGAAATAAGACCAGAACTTGCTGGCAATACTCAGTGAGTTTGGCACGCGATGTACTTTACCTGGACAACTTGGAAACTTGTACATACCTGAGCAGGTATGGTGTGGAGATGGAGCGGGAGAAAAACAATACACTTTCTCCCCTCTAACTGGAGGGTGGGGGTGGGGCTGGGGGAGGGGGGGGGGTAAGATGAATTTCTTTCGGGGGGAAGGGGTGACAAGCAGAATGGGAAGACCCACAGAAGCCGGGCCCACACTGAGCTGTAACCCTGCCTGACTGGGAAAACCATCCACGCCGTTAGACAGGCAGTAACTTATTAGTTACTCTGTAACTTGGCCAACAAAAAAAAACAACATCATTCACGCGGGGCGATACTGGGAGTGCTGGCGGTTGGATTGCAAGCCCCTTAATCAGCTGCCAACAACTGAAGGAATCCGACACAGAGCAAAAAGAAAAGTACACGCCAGCTATTGCCCGAATTTCAGACTGAAAAAATATGTAACGTTCGTTTCCCAAGACCTGGATCTAGTCATTAAAAACAAACTGCTGGTTGGAATGGGGCGCAGTGGTTAGCACTGGGACTGCGGCGATGAGGATCCGGGTTTGAATCCCGGCCCTGGGTCACTGTCCGTGCGGGGTTTGCACATTCTCCCCGTGTCTGCGTGGGTCTCACCCCCACAACCCAAAGATGTGCAGGGTGGGTGGATTGGCCGCGCTAATTCGCCCCTCAAGTGGAGAAAAAAAATAATTGGGTACTCTTAAATTCTTTTTTTTTAAATCTGCAGCTGTACCGAGGTAAAAGAGAGCCAGCAGTTGCAATTGGATGCGGTACAGTTTGCACTGGGTGTGCGGGGTCACAGAAAAGGGATGTTGCTCGCGATTGCTGGAGAATCCAGTGGTTGGAGCCGCTGCTCCCTCGGGCATTCGATCCCCCCCGAAGCCCGGCAAGGAAGGGGTATCTTTAGCGAGAGCGGCTGCACGCACCCGGGACAGGGCGGTGGGGGCGCGGAATGGCCCTGGATAATAGCTGACCAGAGTGACGGGGTTGGGTCAGCAAACAGAAGTGTTCACAAGGCTGGCCTGTGATGTCACTGCGATCCGCTGACTCAAGGTCACTGCTCAGAGCTCGTTGAATCACACGCGACACGATCGTTCCAGTGATTCCTGTAAACCTGGTTTAGTCAGTCGTTTCGTGCTGCCCCCACGGGGGAGCACCTCGAGCTGACAATGAATGTGGCACTGACCCTTTGCAAACTGATGAGGTTTGAACATAGAACTTGGAACATAAACAGTACAGCACAGCACAGGCCCTTCGGCCCACAATGCTGTGCCGACCATTTAGCCTAATCTGAGATCAAACTCACCTACACCCCTTCAATTTACTGCTGTCCTTGTGCCTGTCCCAGAGTCGCTTAAATGTCCCGAATGACTCTGACTCCACCACCTCTGCTGGCAGTGATTCCACACACCCACCTCTCTCTGTGTAAAGAACCTCTGACATCTCCCCTATACCTTCCTCCAATCACCTTAAAATTATGTCCCCTCGTGACAGCCATTTCCACCCTGGGGAAAAGTCTCTGGCTATCCACTCTATCCATGCCTCTCATCACCTTGTCCACCTCTATCAAGTCACCTCTCTGCCTTCTTCGCTCCAGTGAGAAAAGCCCTCGCTCCCTCAACCTTTCTGCATAAGACCTGCCCTCCAGTCCAGGCAGCATCCTGGTAAATCTCCTCTGTACCCTCTCCAAAGCATCTACATCCTTCCTCTAATGAGGCGACCTGAACTGGACACAATATTCCAAGTGTGGTCTAACCAGGGTTTTATAAAGCTGCAGCAAAACCTCGCGGCTCTTAAACTCAATCCCCCTGTTAATGAAAGCCAACACACCGTACGCCTTCTTAACAACCCTATCAACCTGGGTGGCAACTTTGAGGGATCTATGTACGTGGACCCCAAGATCCCTCTGTTCCTCCACACTTCCAAGAATCCTGCCTTTAACCCGGTATTCAGCATTCAAATTCGACCGTCCAAAATGAATCACTTCACATTTATCCAGGTTGAACTCCATCTGCCACTTCTCAGCCCAGCTCTGCATCCTGTCAATGTCCTGTTGTCACCTGCAACAACCCTCAACACGATCTACAACTCCCCCAACCTTCGTGTCATCGGCAAACTTACTAACCCACCCTTCCACTTCCTCATCCAAGTCATTTATAAAAACCACAAAGAGCAGAGGTCCCAGAGCAGATCCCTGCGGGACACCACTGGTCACCGATTCCGACACAGAGGTGGGTAGCTGCCTTTAAAAGTTGAGAAACTTCACAAGTTTGAATTAACTGGTCGCCGCACTACCAGAAGGACGTGGAGGCTTTGGAGAGAGTACAGAAAAGGTTTACCAGGGTGTTGCCTGGTATGGAGGGTATTAGCTATGAGGAGAGATTGAATAAACGGGGATTGTTCTCCCGGGATAGACGGAGGCTGAGGGGCGACCTGATTGAAGTTTATAAAATTATTACGGGTACAGATAGGGTGAACAATTGGAGGCTTTTTCCCAGGGTGGAAATGACAATTACAAGGGGGCACAAGTTCAAGGTGAGGGGGGAAAGGTTCAGTGGAGATGTGCGGGGGAAGTTTTTTTACACAGAGGGTGGTGGTGGCCTGGAATGCCACTGCCAAGTGAGGTGGGTGGGGCAGATACATTAGAGACCTTTAAGACTTCTCTGTATAGGCACAGGAACAGACGGGGTATAGAAGGACCCAGGCGGTTGGTCTCGATAGGATATGTGATCGGTGCAGGCTTGGAGGGCCGAAGGGCCTGTTCCTGTGCTGCATTGTTCTTTGTTCTTTGAAACCTCATGCCTTCATTGGCTCTGAGGCTCTTTGGAAGGCCCCCTGGGGATTCCACCTCTAAATCCCTCAACCTCTCTCCTTCTTGAAGACATTTCTTGAAACCTACCTCTTTGAACAAACGTAGGGCAAAGAGTCATGGAGCTTTTACAGAACTGACAGAGGCCCTCCTGCCCATCCTGTCTGCACTGGCCATCAAACATCTATCTTCTGCAACCCCGTGTCCCAGCACTTGGCCCATAGACGTGTGTGCTATGGTATTTCACGTGGTCATCTAAATCCTTCTTCAGTTCCCAGCTGTTCCAGATTCCAACAACCTTCCGGGTGAAAAGACTTCCCCTCACATTTCCTAGAAACCTCCGACACATTAAATCTATGCCCCCTGGTTATCGATCCCTCCGCTAAGGAAGAAAGTTCCTTCCTGGCCACCCTATCTACGCTCCTCATACACCTCACTCAGGTCCCCCTTGGCCTTCTGTGCAGCCAGGAAAACAACCCTTGTCTATCCAGTCCAAAGATGTGCGGCAGATTGACCGTATTAAATTACCCTTAGTGTCCAAAAGGATTAGGTGGGGTTACGGGGATAGGGTGGGGGAGTGGACTTAAGTAGGCTGGCTCTTTCCGAGGGCCGGTGCAGACTCGATGGGCCGAATGGCCTCCTTCTGCACTGTAAATTCTATGATTCTACGATTTTATAAAAATAAATTTAGAGAACCCAATTCAGTGGTGGGGTTAGCACTGGGGCTGCGGCGCTGAGGTCCCAGGTTCGATCCCGGCCCCGGGTCACTGTCCGTGTGGAGTTTGCACATTCTCCCCGTGTCTGCGTGGGTTTCGCCCCCACAACCCAAAGGTGTGCAGGTTAGGTGGATTGGCCACGCTAAATTGCCCCTTAATTGGAATAAAATAATTGGGTACTCTAAATTATTTTTGGTTATAATTCAATCAGATCATGCCTGGGGTGGGATTCTCCGACCCCCCCGCCGGGTCGGAGAATCGCTGGGGGCTGGCGTGAATCCCGCCCCCACCGAATATCCGGTGCCGGGAATCGCGCCGCGCTGGTTGGCGGGCCCCCCTCCCCCCCGCCGATTCTCCGGTCGCGATGGGCCGAAGTCCCGCTGCTGGAATGCCAGTCCCGCTGGCGAGAATCAAACCACCTCTCTTACCGGCGGTACAAGGCGGCGCGGGCAGACTCCGGGGTCTTGGGGGGGGGGGGGCGGGGCGATCTGGCCCTGGGGGGTGCCCCCACGGTGGCCTGGCCCGCGATCGGGGCCCACTGATCCGCGGGGGGCCTGTGCCGTGGGGGCACTCTTTCCCTTCCGCCTTCGCCGTGGTCTCCACTGTGGCGGAGGCGGAAGAGACCCCCTCCACTGCGCATGCGCGGGGATGCCCAAAGGCCTTTCCCACCAGCTGGCGGGGCGGAAATCAGTCCGGCGCGGGCCAAGCCCCTCACAGTGAAGGCTCGGCCCCTCAAGATGCGGAGAATTCCGCACCTTTGGGGCAGCGCGATGCCGGACTGTTTCGTGCGTTTTTTGGCGCCGGACATCGCGCCAATTGCGGAGAATCCTGCCCCTGATCTCTTCCTGGTCTCAAACCCACCTCCCCACCTGTTGCCCAAATCAGAAATATATCCAGAGGGCTCAATCAGTAAATGCTCGGTCTAGGGCGGAACCTGAGCCACAAGGGCATTCCAATGCCCCCAATTCGATATCATGTCCTGCGTTGGCCAGCGGCCGAGAGCTTGATTCGGGCTTGGTGAAGTCCACAAATAATAATGTTGTTTGCTCGCCCGTGTGATGACTTGGTCCGGCCAGTCACAGTCGCCGAATAGGAGGTAGCAAATTTCAAACTGAGTCGAGGAGAAACTACTTCCTCCAATGGGCTGTGGATCAGTGGAATTCGTGACCCCAGAGTGCAGTGCATGCTGGGACAGCGAGTAAATTTAAGGAGGGGGTTAGACAGATTTGTAATGGGTTGAAGGGTTATGGAGAACGGGCAGGAGGGTGGAGTTGAGGCTAGGGTGGGACCAGCCATGATCACATTGAGGGTGTTGGGCTCGGGAGGCTAAATTGCCGATTCCCGCTCCTAGATCGTGTGTTCCCGGGAGGAGGTGCTCTGGCTGATTTCGCAATCCAGCTCTTGGTCTGTAACATTGTAGGTAGCAGATGAGGAACATAGAAGCATGATAGAATGGCGGAGCAGACTCGATGGGACGAATGGCCCAATTCTGCTCCCATATCTCATGAACAAGTGAAGAAACTGGTGTGGAATTTAGCATAAATGCAGTCAGAAACAATTCAATCAGTGGCTTTGCAAGATTGCTTAAAGCTCAGTTACTAACTTAACTTGCCTTCACTGCACGGTAGCTCATCGACTGGATTCGTAACAGCACAGCCTCCCCCCCCCCCCCCCCCTTCTCCCCCGCTTGCACCACACCCTGAGAGAGTGTGGCAAACAACTCATTCCTCACCAAAGTGATTCAGCGTCAAAGTAACACCGGCCCGAGAGTGAGTTACGGGTCCGAATTTGTAACAGTTCTGCTCCCCGCCACCCCCCCCCACCCCCCACACTCGCTCGCCCTGCTGCTGATGCCAAGCAGTGCCAATCCTGCCACCCCACCCACATTCTTTCCGTTCACAGGATTGCCACGGTCGTCACACATATTATCGATGTTTTTAATGTAAATTTAAAGTTAGCCAATTATTTTTTTTTCCAATTCAGGGGCAATTTAGCGCGGCCAACCCACCTGCCCTGCACATGTTTGGGTTGTGGGGGGCGCGACCCACGCAGACACGGGGAGAATGTGCAAACTCCAGACGGACAGTGTCCCAGGGCCGGGATTCGAACCGGGGCCCTCGGCGCCGTGAGGCAGCAGGGCTAACCCCTGCGCCACCCTGCTGCCGCCATTGCATCTATCCAGGCCGACCACGAAATAAATCAATCTACACTTCTGAGCGGCGCAGTGGTTAGCACTGCTGCCCCACGGAGCCGAGGACCCGGGTTCGATCCTGGCCCCGGGTCACTGTCCGTGTGGAGTTTGCACATTCTCCCCGTGTTTGCGTGGGTTTCGCCCCCACAACCCAAAAAGACGTGTGCGGTGGGTGGATTGGCCGCGATAGATTGCCTCTTAATTGGAAAAAGAATTGGGTACTCTAAATTTAAAAAAAATATATCAATCCACACCAGTCCCATTCCCCAGCACTCGGCGCCTAGCCAGTTTAATTCGCCGTTGATTACCGACACACCAGAAATATACACAATGCCTCCCACAGATGGAGCAAGACTAGTTTCCCCTCAGCAGCGACTCTGGGTGAGTTGCAGATTTGCACTGGGCAGGGAAGTGGTTAGGCTGGTCTGGTCTGGTGTGGGATGGTGGTGGACAATGGGGGAGGGGGTGCAGTCGATTTAACCAACCCCAGGGTGAAGGAGCAGCCCCTGTGTTGCCCACAAGATCTCTGTTCAACACCACAACCCCTTTGTCTCTTTGGTTTTTCCAGCCAGTTTGGGCTGTGATGGACCTCCCAGTCGAACAGTTCCCTGGGGGAGGGGACGCCTGGCTTTCGGATCAGACAAAGGGGAAGTGGGGGGTTTGCTCAGACAGCATGGAGCCAGCTCAGCTCCAGGGGGCCAGGAGGGACCCTCAGCTCCCACAATCACAGTGCCTGAAACATTTCCAAAGGCTGCTCCTTTGCCCCAGCAGCACCCCAGCCCTCACACCTCTGCTCTGCAACCCACTGCAACGCTTCTCCCCGCACCTTCCCACTTTGAGGGAACTGGGTGCCAAGGTGAGCCCCCCCGGGGAAAGCGCACAGCTGCCCCCACATCCTGCCCCTCTCTCCTGCTCACTCCCGAGGGATTTGAAACTCTCACCTGCTCCCAGCAACATCCCCAACAAGAGTAGGGCGGGCACCCTGCGCCGCGGCTCCATGGCACGGACAGGGACACAGACAGAGACACACACAGGGACACAGACACTGAGAACAGTCAGCACTGCACCACCTCCTGGGCACGAATCAAGAGGCTCCGCCTGCAACAGGTACCAGTGCACCTGGAGACCCCGCCCATGCCGAGCAAACCCCACCCACCGGCCCGGCCCCCCCCCCCCCCACCGGCCCGGCCACCCCCCCCCCCCAACGGCCCGGGACCCCCCCCCCCCCCCCCCCCATCCAGCAGAAATTTACAAAACCCACTTCCCGCTCAAATTAACCTGCATCCCTCACTCCCCCAAACTCCAGCAGAACACAGTGCCCCATATAACACACTGCCCCATATAACACACTGCCCCATGTAACACACTGCCCCATGTAACACACTGCCCCATATAACACACTGCCCCCATATAGCACACTGCCCCAGAAACACACTGCCCCATATAACACACTGCCCCATGTAACACACTGCCCCATATAACACACTGCTCCATGTGACACACTGCCCCATATAACACACTGCCCCATATAGCACACTGCCCCATGTAACACACTGCCCCATATAACACACTGCCCCATATAACACACTGCTCCATGTGACACACTGCCCCATATAACACACTGCCCCATATAGCACACTGCCCCATGTAACACACTGCCCCATATAACACACTGCCCCATATAACACACTGCCCCATATAGCACACTGCCCCATGTAACACACTGCCCCATGTAACACACTGCCCCATATAACACACTGCTCCATGTGACACACTGCCCCATATAACACACTGCCCCATATAGCACACTGCCCCATGTAACACACTGCCCCATATAACACACTGCCCCATATAACACACTGCCCCATATAGCACACTGCCCCATGTAACACACTGCCCCATGTAACACACTGCCCCATGTAACACACTGCCCCATGTAACACACTGCCCCATATAACACACTGCCCCATGTAACACACTGCCCCGTATAACACACTGCCCCATGTAACACACTGCCCCATGTAACACACTGCCCCATGTAACACACTGCCCCATGTAACACACTGCCCCATGTAACACACTGCCCCATATAACACACTGCTCCATATAACACACTGCCCCATATAGCACACTGCCCCATGTAACACACTGCCCCATGTAACACACTGCCCCATATAGCACACTGCCCCATGTAACACACTGCCCCATGTAACACACTGCCCCATGTAATACACTGCCCCATGTAACACACTGCCCCATATAACACACTGCCCCATGTAACACACTGCCCCATGTAACACACTGCCCCATGTAACACACTGCCCCATGTAACACACTGCCCCATATAACACACTGCTCCATATAACACACTGCCCCATGTAACACACTGCCCCATGTAACACACTGCCCCATGTAACACACTGCCCCATGTAACACACTGCCCCAAATAACACACTGCCCCATGTAACACACTGCCCCATGTAACACACTGCCCCATATAACACACTGCCCCATATAACACACTGCCCCATATAGCACACTGCCCCATATAACACACTGCCCCATATAGCACACTGCCCCATATAACACACTGCCCCCATATAACACACTGCCCCATATAACACACTGCCCCATATAACACACTGCCCCATATAGCACACTGCCCCATATAACACACTGCCCCATATAACACACTGCCCCCATATAACACACTGCCCCATATAACATACTGCCCCATATAGCACACTGCCCCATGTAACACACTGCCCCATGTAACACACTGCCCCATATAACACACTGCCCCATATAGCACACTGCCCCATATAACACACTGCCCCATATAACACACTGCCCCATATAGCACACTGCCCCATATAACACACTGCCCCATATAACACACTGCCCCATATAACACACTGCCCCATATAGCACACTGCCCCATGTAACACACTGCCCCATATAACACACTGCCCCATATAACACACTGCCCCATGTAACACACTGCCCCATATAACACACTGCCCCATATAGCACACTGCCCCATATAACACACTGCCCCATATAACACACTGCCCCATATAACACACTGCCCCATATAACACACTGCCCCATGTAACACACTGCCCCATATAGCACACTGCCCCATATAACACACTGCCCCATATAACACACTGCCCCATATAACACACTGCCCCATATAACACACTGCCCCATATAACACACTGCCCCATATAGCACACTGCCCCATATAACACACTGCCCCATATAACACACTGCCCCATATAACACACTGCCCCATGTAACACACTGCCCCATATAACACACTGCCCCATATAACACACTGCCCCATGTAACACACTGCCCCATATAACACACTGCCCCATATAACACACTGCCCCATATAACACACTGCCCCATGTAACACACTGCCCCATATAACACACTGCCCCATATAACACACTGCTCCATATAACACACTGCCCCATATAACACACTGCCCCATGTAACACACTGCCCCATATAACACACTGCCCCATGTAACACACTGCCCCATATAACACACTGCTCCATATAACACACTGCCCCATATAACACACTGCCCCATATAACACACTGCCCCATATAACACACTGCCCCCATGTAACACACTGCCCCATATAACACACTGCCGCATATAACACACTGCCCCATATAACACACTGCCGCATATAACACACTGCCCCCATGTAACACACTGCCCCATATAACACACTGCTCCATATAACACACTGCCCCATATAACACACTGCCCCATATAACACACTGCCCCATGTAACACACTGCCCCATATAACACACTGCTCCATATAACACACTGCCCCATATAACACACTGCCCCATGTAACACACTGCCCCATATAGCACACTGCCCCCATATAACACACTGCCCCATATAACACACTGCCGCATATAACACACTGCCCCATGTAACACACTGCCCCATATAACACACTGCCCCCATATAACACACTGCCCCATATAACACACTGCCCCCATGTAACACACTGCCCCATATAACACACTGCCGCATACAACACACTGCCCCATATAACACACTGCCCCCATATAGCACACTGCCCCATATAACAAACTGCCCCATATAACACACTGCCCCCATATAGCACACTGCCCCATATAACACACTGCCCCATATAGCACACTGCCCCCATATAACACACTGCCCCATGTAACACACTGCCCCATATAACACACTGCCCCATATAACACACTGCCCCCATATAGCACACTGCCCCATATAACACACTGCCCCATATAACACACTGCCCCATATAACACACTGCCCCATATAGCACACTGCCCCCATATAACACACTGCCCCATGTAACACACTGCCCCATATAACACACTGCCCCATATAACACACTGCCCCCATATAGCACACTGCCCCATATAACACACTGCCCCATATAACACACTGCCCCATATAACACACTGCCCCCATATAACACACTGCCCCATGTAACACACTGCCCCATATAACACACTGCCCCATATAACACACTGCCCCCATATAGCACACTGCCCCATATAACACACTGCCCCATATAACACACTGCCCCATATAACACACTGCCCCATGTAACACACTGCCCCCATATAGCACACTGCCCCATGTAACACACTGCCCCATATAACACACTGCCCCCATATAGCACACTGCCCCATATAACACACTGCCCCATATAGCACACTGCCCCCATATAGCACACTGCCCCATATAACACACAGCCGCCATATAGCACACTGCCCCATATAACACTCTGCCCCATATAACACACTGCCCCATGTAACACACTGCCCCATATAACACACTGCCCCATATAACACACAGCCGCCATATAGCACACTGCCCCATATAACACTCTGCCCCAAATAACACACTGCCCCAAATAACACACTGCCCCATGTAGCACACTGCCCCATATAACACACTGCCCCATATAACACACAGCCGCCATATAGCACACTGCCCCATATAACACTCTGCCCCAAATAACACACTGCCCCAAATAACACACTGCCCCATGTAGCACACTGCCCCATATCACACACTGCCCCATATAACACACTGCCCCATATAACACACTGCCCCATAGAACACACTGCCCCAAATAACACACTGCCCCAAATAACACACTGCCCCATGTAGCACACTGCCCCATATAACACACTGCCCCATATAACACACTGCCCCATAGAACACACTGCCCCAAATAACACACTGCCCCAAATAACACACTGCCCCCATATAACACACTGCCCCATATAGCACACTGCCCCATATAACACACTGCCCCATATAACACACATAGAACATAGAAAATACAGCACAGAACAGGCCCTTCGGCCCACGATGTTGTGCCGAACCTTTGTCCTAGATTAATCATAGATTATCATTGAATCCACAGTGCAGAAGGAGGCCACCCGACCCCCCGAGTCCGCACCAGCCCCCGGAAAGAGCACCCCACCCAAACCCAACACCTCCACCCACCACCAAGGGCAATTTGGACATTAAGGGCAATTTATCATTGGCCAATTCACCTAACCCGCACATCTTTGGACTGTGGGAGGAAACCGGAGCACCCGGAGGAAACCCACGCAGACACGGGGAGGACGTGCAGACTCCGCACAGACAATGACCCAAGCTGGAATCGAACCTGGGACCATGGATCTGTGAAGCAATTGTGCTATCCACAATGCTACCGTGCTGCCCTTAAGAACAAATAAATCTACACTATATCATTTTCCCGTAATCCATGTACCTATCCAACAGCTGCTTGAAGGTCCCTAATGTTTCCGACTCAACTACTTCCACAGGCAGTGCATTCCATGCCCCCACTACTCTCTGGGTAAAGAACCTACCTCTGATATCCCTCCTATATCTTCCACCTTTCACCTTAAATTTATGTCCCCTTGTAATGGTGTGTTCCACCTGGGGAAAAAGTCTCTGACTGTCTACTCTATCTATTCCCCTGATCATCTTATAAACCTCTATCAAGTCGCCCCTCATCCTTCTCCGCTCTAATGAGAAAAGGCCTAGCACCCTCAACCTTTCCTCGTAAGACCTACTCTCCATTCCAGGCAACATCCTGGTAAATCTTCTTTGCACCTTTTCCAGAGCTTCCACATCCTTCCTAAAATGAGGCGACCAGAACTGTACACAGTACTCCAAATGTGGCCTTACCAAGGTTTTGTACAGCTGCATCATTACCTCATGGCTCTTAAATTCAATCCCTCTGTTAATGAACGCGAGCACACCATAGGCCTTCTTCACAGCTCTATCCACTTGAGTGGCAACTTTCAAAGATGTATGAACATAGACCCCAAGGTCTCTCTGCTCCTCCACAATGCCAAGAACTCTACCGTTAACCCTGTATTCCGCATTCATATTTGTCCTTCCAAAATGGACAACCTCACACTTTTCAGGGTTAAACTCCATCTGCCACTTCTCAGCCCAGCTCTGCATCCTATCTATGTCTCTTTGCAGCCGACAACAGCCCTCCTTACTATCCACAACTCCACCAATCTTCGTATCGTCTGCAAATTTACTGACCCACCCTTCAACTCCCTCATCCAAGTCATTAATGAAAATCACAAACAGCAGAGGACCCAGAACTGATCCCTGCGGTACACCACTGGTAACTGGGATCCAGGCTGAATATTTGCCATCCACCACCACTCTCTGACTTCTATCGGTTAGCCAGTTCGTTATCCAACTGGCCAAATTTCCCACTATCCCATGCCTCCTTACTTTGTGCAGAAGCCTACCATGGGGAACTTTATCAAATGCCTTACTAAAATCCATGTACACTACATCCACTGCTTTACCTTCATCCACATGCTTGGTCACCTCCTCAAAGAATTCAATAAGATTTGTAAGGCAAGACCTACCCCTCACAAATCCGTGCTGACTATCCCTAATCAAGCAGTGTCTTTCCAGATGCTCAGAAATCCTATCCTTCAGTACCCTTTCCATTACTTTGCCTACCACCGAAGTAAGACTAACTGGCCTGTAATTCCCAGGGTTATCCCTAGTTCCTTTTTTGAACAGGGGCACGACATTCGCCACTCTCCAATCCCCTGGTACCACCCCTGTTGACAGTGAGGACGAAAAGATCATTGCCAACGGCTCTGCAATTTCATCTCTTGCTTCCCATAGAATCCTTGGATATAACCCGTCCGGCCCGGGGGACTTGTCTATCCTCAAGTTTTTCAAAATGCCCAACACATCTTCCTTCCTAACAAGTATTTCCTCGAGCTTACCAATCTGTTTCACACTGTCCTCTCCAACAATATCGCCCCTCTCATTTGTAAATACAGAAGAAAAGTACTCATTCAAGACCTCTCCTATCTCTTCAGACTCAATACACAATCTCCCGCTACCGTCCTTGATCGGACCTACCCTCGCTCTAGTCATTCTCATATTTCTCACATATGTGTAAAAGGCCTTGGGGTTTTCCTTGATCCTACCCGCCAAAGATTGTTCATGCCCTCTCTTAGCTCTCCTAATCCCTTTCTTCAGTTCCCTCCTGGCTATCTTGTATCCCTCCAATGCCCTGTCTGAACCTTGTTTCCTCAGCCTTACATAAGTCACCTTTTTCCTCTTAACAAGACATTCAACCTCTCTTGTCAACCATGGTTCCCTCACTCGACCATCTCTTCCCTGCCTGACAGGGACATACATATCAAGGACACGTAGCATCTGTTCCTTGAACAAGTTCCACATTTCACTTGTGTCCTTCCCTGCCAGCCTATGTTCCCAACTTATGCACTTCAATTCTTGTCTGACAACATCGTATTTACCCTTCCCCCAATTGTAAACCTTGCCCTGTTGCACGTACCTATCCCTCTCCATTACTAAAGTGAAAGTCACAGAATTGTGGTCACTATCTCCAAAATGCTCCCCCACTAACAAATCTATCACTTGCCCTGGTTCATTACCCAGTACTAAATCCAATATTGCCCCTCCTCTGGTTGGACAATCTACATACTGTGTTAGAAAAGCTTCCTGGACACACTGCACAAACACCACCCCATCCAAACTATTTGATCTAAAGAGTTTCCACTCAATATTTGGGAAGTTAAAGTCGCCCATGACTACTACCCTATGACTTCTGCACCTTTCCAAAATCTGTTTCCCAATCTGTTCCTCCACATCTCTGCTACTATTGGGGGGCCTATAGAAAACTCCTAACAAGCTCCTTTCCTATTTCTGACTTCAACCCATACTACCTCAATAGGGTGATACTCCTCAAACTGCCTTTCTGCAGCTGTTATACTATCTCTAATTAATAATGCCACCCCCCCACCTCTTTTACCACCCTCCCTAATCTTATTGAAACATCTATAACCAGGGACCTCCAACAACCATTTCTGCCCCTCTTCTATCCAAGTTTCCGTGATGGCCACCACATCGTAGTCCCAAGTACCGATCCATGCCTTAAGTTCACCCACCTTATTCCTGATGCTTCTTGCGTTGAAGTATACACACTTCAACCCATCTCCGTGCCTGCAAATACTCTCCTTTGTCAGTGTTCCCTTCCCCACTGCCTCATTACAAGCTTTGGCGTCCTGAATATCGGCTACCTTAGTTGCTGGACTACAAATCCGGTTCCCATTCCCCTGCCAAATTAGTTTAAACCCTCCCGAAGAGTACTAGCAAACCACCCTCCCAGGATATTGGTGCCCCTCTGGTTCAGGTGCAACCCGTCCTGCTTGTACAGGTCCCACCTTCCCCAGAATGCGCTCCAATTATCCAAATACCTGAAGCCCTCCCTCCTACACCATTCCTGCAGCCACGTGTTCAACTGCACTCTCTCTCTATTCCTAGCCTCGCTTTCACGTGGCACCGGCAACAAACCAGAGATGACAACTCTGTCTGTCCTGGCTTTCAACTTCCAGCCTAACTCCCTAAACTTGTTTATTACCTCCACACCCCTTTTCCTACCTATGTCGTTGGTACCAATGTGCACCACGACTTCTGGCTGCTCCCCCTCCCCCTTAAGGATCCTGAAGACACGATCCGAGACATCCCTGGCCCTGGCACCCGGGAGGCAACATACCTTCCGGGAGTAAACACTGCCCCATATAACACACTGCCCCATAGAACACACTGCCCCAAATAACACACTGCCCCATATAACACACTGCCCCATATAACACACTGCCCCATAGAACACACTGCCCCAAATAACACACTGCCCCAAATAACACACTGCCCCCATATAACACACTGCCCTCATATAGCACACTGCCCCATATAACACACTGCCCCATATAACACACTGCCCCAAATAACACACTGCCCCATATAACACACTGCCCTCATATAGCACACTGCCCCATATAACACACTGCCCCAAATAACACACTGCCCCATAGAACACACTGCCCCAAATAACACACTGCCCCCATATAACACACTGCCCCATATAACACACTGCCCCCATATAACACACTGCCCCATATAACACACTGCCCCATATAACACACTGCCCCATATAACACACTGCCCCAAATAACACACTGCCCCCATATAACACACTGCCCCCATATAACACACTGCCCCATATAACACACTGCCCCCATATAACACACTGCACCATATAACACACTGCCCCATATAACACACTGCCCCATAGAACACACTGCCCCAAATAACACACTGCCCCCATATAACACACTGCCCCATATAACACACTGCCCCATATAACACACTGCCCCATATAACACACTGCCCCCATATAACACACTGCCCCATATAACACACTGCCCCAAATAACACACTGCCCCATATAACACACTGCCCCATGTAACACACTGCCCCATATAACACACTGCCCCATGTAACACACTGCCCCCATATAACACACTGCCCCATATAACACACTGCCCCATGTAACACACTGCCCCATATAACACACTGCCCCATATAACACACTGCCCCCATATAACACACTGCCCCATGTAACACACTGCCCCAAATAACACACTGCCCCATATAACACACTGCCCCATGTAACACACTGCCCCATATAACACACTGCCCCATATAACACACTGCCCCATGTAACACACTGCCCCATGTAACACACTGCCCCCATATAGCACACTGCCCCATGTAACACACTGCCCCATGTAACACACTGCCCCCATGTAACACACTGCCCCCATATAACACACTGCCCCATGTAACACACTGCCCCAAATAACACACTGCCCCATATAACACACTGCCCCATGTAACACACTGCCCCATATAACACACTGCCCCATATAACACACTGCCCCATGTAACACACTGCCCCATGTAACACATTGCCCCCATATAGCACACTGCCCCATGTAACACACTGCCCCATGTAACACACTGCCCCATATAACACACTGCCCCCATATAACACACTGCCCCCATATAGCACACTGCCCCATATAACACACTGCCCCATATAACACACTGCCCCATTTAACACACTGCCCCAAATAACACACTGCCCCATATAACACACTGCCCCATGTAACACACTGCCCCATATAACACACTGCCCCATGTAACACACTGCCCCCATATAACACACTGCCCCATATAACACACTGCCCCATATAACACACTGCCCCAAATAACACACTGCCCCATATAACACACTGCCCCATGTAACACACTGCCCCATATAACACACTGCCCCATATAACACACTGCCCCATGTAACACACTGCCCCATGTAACACACTGCCCCCATATAGCACACTGCCCCATGTAACACACTGCCCCATGTAACACACTGCCCCCATATAACACACTGCCCCATGTAACACACTGCCCCATGTAACACACTGCCCCATGTAACACACTGCCCCATGTAACACACTGCCCCATATAACACACTGCCCCATATAACACACTGCCCCATGTAAAACACTGCCCCATATAACACACTGCCCAAAATAACACACTGCCCCATGTAACACACTGCCCCATATAACACACTGCCCCATGTAACACACTGCCCCATATAACACACTGCCCCCATATCGCACACTGCCCCATGTAACACACTGCCCCATGTAACACACTGCCCCCATGTAACACACTGCTCCATATAACACACTGCCCCCATATAGCACACTGCCCCATGTAACACACTGCCCCATGTAACACACTGCCCCATATAACACACTGCCCCATATAACACACTGCCCCATGTAACACACTGCCCCATGTAACACACTGCCCCATATAACACACTGCCCCATGTAACACACTGCCCCATATAACACACTGCCCCATGTAACACACTGCCCCCATATAACACACTGCCCCATATAACACACTGCCCCATATAACACACTGCCCCATGTAACACACTGCCCCACATAACACACTGCCCCCATATAGCACACTGCCCCATGTAACACACTGCCCCATGTAACACACTGCCCCCATGTAACACACTGCTCCATATAACACACTGCCCCCATATAGCACACTGCCCCATGTAACACACTGCCCCATATAACACACTGCCCCATATAACACACTGCCCCATGTAACACACTGCCCCATATAACACACTGCCCCATGTAACACACTGCCCCATATAACACACTGCCCCATATAACACACTGCCCCATATAACACACTGCCCCATATAACACACTGCCCCCATATAGCACACTGCCCCATGTAACACACTGCCCCATGTAACACACTGCCCCCATGTAACACACTGCTCCATATAACACACTGCCCCCATATAGCACACTGCCCCATGTAACACACTGCCCCCATATAACACACTGCCCCATATAACACACTGCCCCATGTAACACACTGCCCCATATAACACACTGCCCCCATATAGCACACTGCCCCATGTAACACACTGCCCCATGTAACACACTGCACCCATGTAACACACTGCCCCATATAACACACTGCCCCATATAGCACACTGCCCCATGTAACACACTGCCCCATATAACACACTGCCCCCATATAGCACACTGCCCCCATGTAACACACTGCCCCCATATAGCACACTGCCCCATGTAACACACTGCCCCCATATAACACACTGCCCCATGTAACACACTGCCCCCATATAGCACACTGCCCCATGTAACACACTGCCCCATGTAACACACTGCCCCATATAACACACTGCCCCCATATAACACACTGCCCCCATATAGCACACTGCCCCATATAACACACTGCCCCATATAACACACTGCCCCATATAACACACTGCCCCAAATAACACACTGCCCCATATAACACACTGCCCCATGTAACACACTGCCCCATATAACACACTGCCCCATGTAACACACTGCCCCATATAACACACTGCCCCATGTAACACACTGCCCCATATAACACACTGCTCCATATAACACACTGCCCCATATAACACACTGCCCCATATAACACACTGCCCCATATAACACACTGCCCCCATGTAACACACTGCCCCATATAACACACTGCCGCATATAACACACTGCCCCATATAACACACTGCCGCATATAACACACTGCCCCCATGTAACACACTGCCCCATATAACACACTGCTCCATATAACACACTGCCCCATATAACACACTGCCCCATATAACACACTGCCCCATGTAACACACTGCCCCATATAACACACTGCTCCATATAACACACTGCCCCATATAACACACTGCCCCATGTAACACACTGCCCCATATAGCACACTGCCCCCATATAACACACTGCCCCATATAACACACTGCCGCATATAACACACTGCCCCATGTAACACACTGCCCCATATAACACACTGCCCCCATATAACACACTGCCCCATATAACACACTGCCCCCATGTAACACACTGCCCCATATAACACACTGCCGCATACAACACACTGCCCCATATAACACACTGCCCCCATATAGCACACTGCCCCATATAACAAACTGCCCCATATAACACACTGCCCCCATATAGCACACTGCCCCATATAACACACTGCCCCATATAGCAC
Source organism: Scyliorhinus torazame (assembly GCF_047496885.1). Classification (NCBI taxonomy): domain Eukaryota; kingdom Metazoa; phylum Chordata; class Chondrichthyes; order Carcharhiniformes; family Scyliorhinidae; genus Scyliorhinus; species Scyliorhinus torazame. Next base: position 44,277,249 of record NC_092732.1, on the reverse strand, counting down.
ACTGCCCCCATATAACACACTGCCCCATGTAACACACTGCCCCATATAACACACTGCCCCATATAACACACTGCCCCCATATAGCACACTGCCCCATATAACACACTGCCCCATATAACACACTGCCCCATATAACACACTGCCCCATATAGCACACTGCCCCCATATAACACACTGCCCCATGTAACACACTGCCCCATATAACACACTGCCCCATATAACACACTGCCCCCATATAGCACACTGCCCCATATAACACACTGCCCCATATAACACACTGCCCCATATAACACACTGCCCCCATATAACACACTGCCCCATGTAACACACTGCCCCATATAACACACTGCCCCATATAACACACTGCCCCCATATAGCACACTGCCCCATATAACACACTGCCCCATATAACACACTGCCCCATATAACACACTGCCCCATGTAACACACTGCCCCCATATAGCACACTGCCCCATGTAACACACTGCCCCATATAACACACTGCCCCCATATAGCACACTGCCCCATATAACACACTGCCCCATATAGCACACTGCCCCCATATAGCACACTGCCCCATATAACACACAGCCGCCATATAGCACACTGCCCCATATACCACTCTGCCCCATATAACACACTGCCCCATGTAACACACTGCCCCATATAACACACTGCCCCATATAACACACAGCCGCCATATAGCACACTGCCCCATATAACACTCTGCCCCAAATAACACACTGCCCCAAATAACACACTGCCCCATGTAGCACACTGCCCCATATAACACACTGCCCCATATAACACACAGCCGCCATATAGCACACTGCCCCATATAACACTCTGCCCCAAATAACACACTGCCCCAAATAACACACTGCCCCATGTAGCACACTGCCCCATATCACACACTGCCCCATATAACACACTGCCCCATATAACACACTGCCCCATAGAACACACTGCCCCAAATAACACACTGCCCCAAATAACACACTGCCCCATGTAGCACACTGCCCCATATAACACACTGCCCCATATAACACACTGCCCCATAGAACACACTGCCCCAAATAACACACTGCCCCAAATAACACACTGCCCCCATATAACACACTGCCCCATATAGCACACTGCCCCATATAACACACTGCCCCATATAACACACATAGAACATAGAAAATACAGCACAGAACAGGCCCTTCGGCCCACGATGTTGTGCCGAACCTTTGTCCTAGATTAATCATAGATTATCATTGAATCCACAGTGCAGAAGGAGGCCACCCGACCCCCCGAGTCCGCACCAGCCCCCGGAAAGAGCACCCCACCCAAACCCAACACCTCCACCCACCACCAAGGGCAATTTGGACATTAAGGGCAATTTATCATTGGCCAATTCACCTAACCCGCACATCTTTGGACTGTGGGAGGAAACCGGAGCACCCGGAGGAAACCCACGCAGACACGGGGAGGACGTGCAGACTCCGCACAGACAATGACCCAAGCTGGAATCGAACCTGGGACCATGGATCTGTGAAGCAATTGTGCTATCCACAATGCTACCGTGCTGCCCTTAAGAACAAATAAATCTACACTATATCATTTTCCCGTAATCCATGTACCTATCCAACAGCTGCTTGAAGGTCCCTAATGTTTCCGACTCAACTACTTCCACAGGCAGTGCATTCCATGCCCCCACTACTCTCTGGGTAAAGAACCTACCTCTGATATCCCTCCTATATCTTCCACCTTTCACCTTAAATTTATGTCCCCTTGTAATGGTGTGTTCCACCTGGGGAAAAAGTCTCTGACTGTCTACTCTATCTATTCCCCTGATCATCTTATAAACCTCTATCAAGTCGCCCCTCATCCTTCTCCGCTCTAATGAGAAAAGGCCTAGCACCCTCAACCTTTCCTCGTAAGACCTACTCTCCATTCCAGGCAACATCCTGGTAAATCTTCTTTGCACCTTTTCCAGAGCTTCCACATCCTTCCTAAAATGAGGCGACCAGAACTGTACACAGTACTCCAAATGTGGCCTTACCAAGGTTTTGTACAGCTGCATCATTACCTCATGGCTCTTAAATTCAATCCCTCTGTTAATGAACGCGAGCACACCATAGGCCTTCTTCACAGCTCTATCCACTTGAGTGGCAACTTTCAAAGATGTATGAACATAGACCCCAAGGTCTCTCTGCTCCTCCACAATGCCAAGAACTCTACCGTTAACCCTGTATTCCGCATTCATATTTGTCCTTCCAAAATGGACAACCTCACACTTTTCAGGGTTAAACTCCATCTGCCACTTCTCAGCCCAGCTCTGCATCCTATCTATGTCTCTTTGCAGCCGACAACAGCCCTCCTTACTATCCACAACTCCACCAATCTTCGTATCGTCTGCAAATTTACTGACCCACCCTTCAACTCCCTCATCCAAGTCATTAATGAAAATCACAAACAGCAGAGGACCCAGAACTGATCCCTGCGGTACACCACTGGTAACTGGGATCCAGGCTGAATATTTGCCATCCACCACCACTCTCTGACTTCTATCGGTTAGCCAGTTCGTTATCCAACTGGCCAAATTTCCCACTATCCCATGCCTCCTTACTTTGTGCAGAAGCCTACCATGGGGAACTTTATCAAATGCCTTACTAAAATCCATGTACACTACATCCACTGCTTTACCTTCATCCACATGCTTGGTCACCTCCTCAAAGAATTCAATAAGATTTGTAAGGCAAGACCTACCCCTCACAAATCCGTGCTGACTATCCCTAATCAAGCAGTGTCTTTCCAGATGCTCAGAAATCCTATCCTTCAGTACCCTTTCCATTACTTTGCCTACCACCGAAGTAAGACTAACTGGCCTGTAATTCCCAGGGTTATCCCTAGTTCCTTTTTTGAACAGGGGCACGACATTCGCCACTCTCCAATCCCCTGGTACCACCCCTGTTGACAGTGAGGACGAAAAGATCATTGCCAACGGCTCTGCAATTTCATCTCTTGCTTCCCATAGAATCCTTGGATATAACCCGTCCGGCCCGGGGGACTTGTCTATCCTCAAGTTTTTCAAAATGCCCAACACATCTTCCTTCCTAACAAGTATTTCCTCGAGCTTACCAATCTGTTTCACACTGTCCTCTCCAACAATATCGCCCCTCTCATTTGTAAATACAGAAGAAAAGTACTCATTCAAGACCTCTCCTATCTCTTCAGACTCAATACACAATCTCCCGCTACCGTCCTTGATCGGACCTACCCTCGCTCTAGTCATTCTCATATTTCTCACATATGTGTAAAAGGCCTTGGGGTTTTCCTTGATCCTACCCGCCAAAGATTGTTCATGCCCTCTCTTAGCTCTCCTAATCCCTTTCTTCAGTTCCCTCCTGGCTATCTTGTATCCCTCCAATGCCCTGTCTGAACCTTGTTTCCTCAGCCTTACATAAGTCACCTTTTTCCTCTTAACAAGACATTCAACCTCTCTTGTCAACCATGGTTCCCTCACTCGACCATCTCTTCCCTGCCTGACAGGGACATACATATCAAGGACACGTAGCATCTGTTCCTTGAACAAGTTCCACATTTCACTTGTGTCCTTCCCTGCCAGCCTATGTTCCCAACTTATGCACTTCAATTCTTGTCTGACAACATCGTATTTACCCTTCCCCCAATTGTAAACCTTGCCCTGTTGCACGTACCTATCCCTCTCCATTACTAAAGTGAAAGTCACAGAATTGTGGTCACTATCTCCAAAATGCTCCCCCACTAACAAATCTATCACTTGCCCTGGTTCATTACCCAGTACTAAATCCAATATTGCCCCTCCTCTGGTTGGACAATCTACATACTGTGTTAGAAAAGCTTCCTGGACACACTGCACAAACACCACCCCATCCAAACTATTTGATCTAAAGAGTTTCCACTCAATATTTGGGAAGTTAAAGTCGCCCATGACTACTACCCTATGACTTCTGCACCTTTCCAAAATCTGTTTCCCAATCTGTTCCTCCACATCTCTGCTACTATTGGGGGGCCTATAGAAAACTCCTAACAAGCTCCTTTCCTATTTCTGACTTCAACCCATACTACCTCAATAGGGTGATACTCCTCAAACTGCCTTTCTGCAGCTGTTATACTATCTCTAATTAATAATGCCACCCCCCCACCTCTTTTACCACCCTCCCTAATCTTATTGAAACATCTATAACCAGGGACCTCCAACAACCATTTCTGCCCCTCTTCTATCCAAGTTTCCGTGATGGCCACCACATCGTAGTCCCAAGTACCGATCCATGCCTTAAGTTCACCCACCTTATTCCTGATGCTTCTTGCGTTGAAGTATACACACTTCAACCCATCTCCGTGCCTGCAAATACTCTCCTTTGTCAGTGTTCCCTTCCCCACTGCCTCATTACAAGCTTTGGCGTCCTGAATATCGGCTACCTTAGTTGCTGGACTACAAATCCGGTTCCCATTCCCCTGCCAAATTAGTTTAAACCCTCCCGAAGAGTACTAGCAAACCACCCTCCCAGGATATTGGTGCCCCTCTGGTTCAGGTGCAACCCGTCCTGCTTGTACAGGTCCCACCTTCCCCAGAATGCGCTCCAATTATCCAAATACCTGAAGCCCTCCCTCCTACACCATTCCTGCAGCCACGTGTTCAACTGCACTCTCTCTCTATTCCTAGCCTCGCTTTCACGTGGCACCGGCAACAAACCAGAGATGACAACTCTGTCTGTCCTGGCTTTCAACTTCCAGCCTAACTCCCTAAACTTGTTTATTACCTCCACACCCCTTTTCCTACCTATGTCGTTGGTACCAATGTGCACCACGACTTCTGGCTGCTCCCCCTCCCCCTTAAGGATCCTGAAGACACGATCCGAGACATCCCTGGCCCTGGCACCCGGGAGGCAACATACCTTCCGGGAGTAAACACTGCCCCATATAACACACTGCCCCATAGAACACACTGCCCCAAATAACACACTGCCCCATATAACACACTGCCCCATATAACACACTGCCCCATAGAACACACTGCCCCAAATAACACACTGCCCCAAATAACACACTGCCCCCATATAACACACTGCCCTCATATAGCACACTGCCCCATATAACACACTGCCCCATATAACACACTGCCCCAAATAACACACTGCCCCATATAACACACTGCCCTCATATAGCACACTGCCCCATATAACACACTGCCCCAAATAACACACTGCCCCATAGAACACACTGCCCCAAATAACACACTGCCCCCATATAACACACTGCCCCATATAACACACTGCCCCCATATAACACACTGCCCCATATAACACACTGCCCCATATAACACACTGCCCCATATAACACACTGCCCCAAATAACACACTGCCCCCATATAACACACTGCCCCCATATAACACACTGCCCCATATAACACACTGCCCCCATATAACACACTGCACCATATAACACACTGCCCCATATAACACACTGCCCCATAGAACACACTGCCCCAAATAACACACTGCCCCCATATAACACACTGCCCCATATAACACACTGCCCCATATAACACACTGCCCCATATAACACACTGCCCCCATATAACACACTGCCCCATATAACACACTGCCCCAAATAACACACTGCCCCATATAACACACTGCCCCATGTAACACACTGCCCCATATAACACACTGCCCCATGTAACACACTGCCCCCATATAACACACTGCCCCATATAACACACTGCCCCATGTAACACACTGCCCCATATAACACACTGCCCCATATAACACACTGCCCCCATATAACACACTGCCCCATGTAACACACTGCCCCAAATAACACACTGCCCCATATAACACACTGCCCCATGTAACACACTGCCCCATATAACACACTGCCCCATATAACACACTGCCCCATGTAACACACTGCCCCATGTAACACACTGCCCCCATATAGCACACTGCCCCATGTAACACACTGCCCCATGTAACACACTGCCCCCATGTAACACACTGCCCCCATATAACACACTGCCCCATGTAACACACTGCCCCAAATAACACACTGCCCCATATAACACACTGCCCCATGTAACACACTGCCCCATATAACACACTGCCCCATATAACACACTGCCCCATGTAACACACTGCCCCATGTAACACATTGCCCCCATATAGCACACTGCCCCATGTAACACACTGCCCCATGTAACACACTGCCCCATATAACACACTGCCCCCATATAACACACTGCCCCCATATAGCACACTGCCCCATATAACACACTGCCCCATATAACACACTGCCCCATTTAACACACTGCCCCAAATAACACACTGCCCCATATAACACACTGCCCCATGTAACACACTGCCCCATATAACACACTGCCCCATGTAACACACTGCCCCCATATAACACACTGCCCCATATAACACACTGCCCCATATAACACACTGCCCCAAATAACACACTGCCCCATATAACACACTGCCCCATGTAACACACTGCCCCATATAACACACTGCCCCATATAACACACTGCCCCATGTAACACACTGCCCCATGTAACACACTGCCCCCATATAGCACACTGCCCCATGTAACACACTGCCCCATGTAACACACTGCCCCCATATAACACACTGCCCCATGTAACACACTGCCCCATGTAACACACTGCCCCATGTAACACACTGCCCCATGTAACACACTGCCCCATATAACACACTGCCCCATATAACACACTGCCCCATGTAAAACACTGCCCCATATAACACACTGCCCAAAATAACACACTGCCCCATGTAACACACTGCCCCATATAACACACTGCCCCATGTAACACACTGCCCCATATAACACACTGCCCCCATATCGCACACTGCCCCATGTAACACACTGCCCCATGTAACACACTGCCCCCATGTAACACACTGCTCCATATAACACACTGCCCCCATATAGCACACTGCCCCATGTAACACACTGCCCCATGTAACACACTGCCCCATATAACACACTGCCCCATATAACACACTGCCCCATGTAACACACTGCCCCATGTAACACACTGCCCCATATAACACACTGCCCCATGTAACACACTGCCCCATATAACACACTGCCCCATGTAACACACTGCCCCCATATAACACACTGCCCCATATAACACACTGCCCCATATAACACACTGCCCCATGTAACACACTGCCCCACATAACACACTGCCCCCATATAGCACACTGCCCCATGTAACACACTGCCCCATGTAACACACTGCCCCCATGTAACACACTGCTCCATATAACACACTGCCCCCATATAGCACACTGCCCCATGTAACACACTGCCCCATATAACACACTGCCCCATATAACACACTGCCCCATGTAACACACTGCCCCATATAACACACTGCCCCATGTAACACACTGCCCCATATAACACACTGCCCCATATAACACACTGCCCCATATAACACACTGCCCCATATAACACACTGCCCCCATATAGCACACTGCCCCATGTAACACACTGCCCCATGTAACACACTGCCCCCATGTAACACACTGCTCCATATAACACACTGCCCCCATATAGCACACTGCCCCATGTAACACACTGCCCCCATATAACACACTGCCCCATATAACACACTGCCCCATGTAACACACTGCCCCATATAACACACTGCCCCCATATAGCACACTGCCCCATGTAACACACTGCCCCATGTAACACACTGCACCCATGTAACACACTGCCCCATATAACACACTGCCCCATATAGCACACTGCCCCATGTAACACACTGCCCCATATAACACACTGCCCCCATATAGCACACTGCCCCCATGTAACACACTGCCCCCATATAGCACACTGCCCCATGTAACACACTGCCCCCATATAACACACTGCCCCATGTAACACACTGCCCCCATATAGCACACTGCCCCATGTAACACACTGCCCCATGTAACACACTGCCCCATATAACACACTGCCCCCATATAACACACTGCCCCCATATAGCACACTGCCCCATATAACACACTGCCCCATATAACACACTGCCCCATATAACACACTGCCCCAAATAACACACTGCCCCATATAACACACTGCCCCATGTAACACACTGCCCCATATAACACACTGCCCCATGTAACACACTGCCCCCATATAACACACTGCCCCATATAACACACTGCCCCATATAACACACTGCCCCAAATAACACACTGCCCCATATAACACACTGCCCCATGTAACACACTGCCCCATATAACACACTGCCCCATATAACACACTGCCCCATGTAACACACTGCCCCATGTAACACACTGCCCCCATATAGCACACTGCCCCATGTAACACACTGCCCCATGTAACACACTGCCCCCATATAACACACTGCCCCATGTAACACACTGCCCCATGTAACACACTGCCCCATGTAACACACTGCCCCATATAACACACTGCCCCATATAACACACTGCCCCATGTAAAACACTGCCCCATATAACACACTGCCCAAAATAACACACTGCCCCATGTAACACACTGCCCCATATAACACACTGCCCCATGTAACACACTGCCCCATATAACACACTGCCCCCATATCGCACACTGCCCCATGTAACACACTGCCCCATGTAACACACTGCCCCCATGTAACACACTGCTCCATATAACACACTGCCCCCATATAGCACACTGCCCCATGTAACACACTGCCCCATGTAACACACTGCCCCATATAACACACTGCCCCATATAACACACTGCCCCATGTAACACACTGCCCCATGTAACACACTGCCCCATATAACACACTGCCCCATATCACACACTGCCCCATGTAACACACTGCCCCATATAACACACTGCCCCATGTAACACACTGCCCCCATATAACACACTGCCCCATATAACACACTGCCCCATATAACACACTGCCCCATGTAACACACTGCCCCATATAACACACTGCCCCCATATAGCACACTGCCCCATGTAACACACTGCCCCATGTAACACACTGCCCCCATGTAACACACTGCTCCATATAACACACTGCCCCCATATAGCACACTGCCCCATGTAACACACTGCCCCATATAACACACTGCCCCATATAACACACTGCCCCATGTAACACACTGCCCCATATAACACACTGCCCCATGTAACACACTGCCCCATATAACACACTGCCCCATATAACACACTGCCCCATATAACACACTGCCCCATATAACACACTGCCCCCATATAGCACACTGCCCCATGTAACACACTGCCCCATGTAACACACTGCCCCCATGTAACACACTGCTCCATATAACACACTGCCCCCATATAGCACACTGCCCCATGTAACACACTGCCCCCATATAACACACTGCCCCATATAACACACTGCCCCATGTAACACACTGCCCCATATAACACACTGCCCCCATATAGCACACTGCCCCATGTAACACACTGCCCCATGTAACACACTGCACCCATGTAACACACTGCCCCATATAACACACTGCCCCCATATAGCACACTGCCCCATGTAACACACTGCCCCATATAACACACTGCCCCCATATAGCACACTGCCCCCATGTAACACACTGCCCCCATATAGCACACTGCCCCATGTAACACACTGCCCCCATATAACACACTGCCCCATGTAACACACTGCCCCCATATAGCACACTGCCCCATGTAACACACTGCCCCCATATAGCACACTGCCCCCATGTAACACACTGCCCCATATAACACACTGCCCCATATAACACACTGCCCCATGTAGCACACTGCCTCATGTAACACACTGCCCCCATATAACACACTGCCCCCATATAGCACACTGCCCCATGTAACACACTGCCCCATGTAACACACTGCCCCATATAACACACTGCCCCCATATAGCACACTGCCCCATGTAACACACTGCCCCATGTAACACACTGCCCCCATGTAACACACTGCCCCATATAACACACTGCCCCCATATAGCACACTGCCCCATGTAACACACTGCCCCCATATAACACACTGCCCCATATAACACACTGCCTCATGTAACACACTGCCCCATATAACACACTGCCCCCATATAGCACACTGCCCCATGTAACACACTGCCCCATGTAACACACTGCCCCCATGTAACACACTGCCCCATAGAACACTGCCCCCATATGGCACACTGCCCGATGTAACACACTGCCCCATATAACACACTGCCCCCATATAGCACACTGCCCCCATGTAACACACTGCCCCCATATAGCACACTGCCCCATGTAACACACTGCCCACATATAACACACTGCCCCATGTAACACACTGCCCCATGTAACACACTGCCCCATATAACACACTGCCCCATATAACACACTGCCCCATATAACACACTGCCCCATATAACACACTGCCCCCATATAGCACACTGCCCCATGTAACACACTGCCCCATGTAACACACTGCCCCCATGTAACACACTGCTCCATATAACACACTGCCCCCATATAGCACACTGCCCCATGTAACACACTGCCCCCATATAACACACTGCCCCATATAACACACTGCCCCATGTAACACACTGCCCCATATAACACACTGCCCCATGTAACACACTGCCCCATATAACACACTGCCCCATATAACACACTGCCCCATATAACACACTGCCCCATATAACACACTGCCCCCATATAGCACACTGCCCCATGTAACACACTGCCCCATGTAACACACTGCCCCCATGTAACACACTGCTCCATATAACACACTGCCCCCATATAGCACACTGCCCCATGTAACACACTGCCCCCATATAACACACTGCCCCATATAACACACTGCCCCATGTAACACACTGCCCCATATAACACACTGCCCCCATATAGCACACTGCCCCATGTAACACACTGCCCCATGTAACGCACTGCCCCCATGTAACACACTGCCCCATATAACACACTGCCCCCATATAGCACACTGCCCCATGTAACACACTGCCCCATATAACCCACTGCCCCCATATAGCACACTGCCCCCATGTAACACACTGCCCCCATATAGCACACTGCCCCATGTAACACACTGCCCCCATATAACACACTGCCCCATGTAACACACTGCCCCCATATAGCACACTGCCCCATGTAACACACTGCCCCCATATAGCACACTGCCCCCATGTAACACACTGCCCCATATAACACACTGCCCCATATAACACACTGCCCCATGTAGCACACTGCCTCATGTAACACACTGCCCCCATATAACACACTGCCCTATATAACACACTGCCCCATGTAACACACTGCCCCATATAACACACTGCCCCCATATAGCACACTGCCCCATGTAACACACTGCCCCATGTAACACACTGCCCCCATGTAACACACTGCCCCATATAACACACTGCCCCCATATAGCACACTGCCCCATGTAACACACTGCCCCCATATAACACACTGCCCCATATAACACACTGCCCCATGTAACACACTGCCCCATATAACACACTGCCCCCATATAGCACACTGCCCCATGTAACACACTGCCCCATGTAACACACTGCCCCCATGTAACACACTGCCCCATAGAACACTGCCCCCATATAGCACACTGCCCCCATATAACACACTGCCCCCATGTAACACACTGCCCCATATAACACACTGCCCCATATAACACATTGCCCCCATATAGCACACTGCCCCATGTAACACACTGCCCCATATAACACACTGCCCCATATAACACACTGCCCCCATATAGCACACTGCCCCATGTAACACACTGCCCCATGTAACACACTGCCCGATGTAACACACTGCCCCATATAACACACTGCCCCCATATAGCACACTGCCCCCATGTAACACACTGCCCCCATATAGCACACTGCCCCATGTAACACACTGCCCACATATAACACACTGCCCCATGTAACACACTGCCCCCATATAGCACACTGCCACCATGTAACACACTGCCCCATATAACACACTGCCCCATATAACACACTGCCCCATGTAACACACTGCCCCAGGTAACACACTGCCCCATATAACACACTGCCCCCATGTAACACACTGCCCCATATAACACACTGCCCCCATATAACACACTGCCCCATATAGCTCACTGCCCCATATAACACACTGCCCCATGTAACACACTGCTCCATGTAACACACTGCCCCATGTAACACACTGCCCCATGTAACACACTGCCCCATATAACACACTGCCCCATATAACACACTGCCCCATATAGCACACTGCCCCATATAGCACACTGCCCCCATATAGCACACTGCCCCCATGTAACACACTGCCCCATATAACACACTGCCCCATATAACACATTGCCCCCATATAGCACACTGCCCCATGTAACACACTGCCCCATATAACACACTGCCCCCATATAACACACTGCCCCATATAACACACTGCCCCATGTAACACACTGCCCCATATAACACACTGCCCCCATATAACACACTGCCCCATATAACACACTGCCCCATATAGCATACTGCCCCATATAACACACTGCCCCATATAACACACTGCCCCATACAACACACTGCCCCGTATAACACACTGTCCCCATATAACACATTTCCCCATATAGCACACTGCCCCCATATAACACACTGCCCCCATATAACACACTGCCCCCATATAGCACACTGCCCCATATAACACACTGCCCCATATAGCACACTGCCCCATATAACACACTGCCCCATATAACACACTGCCCCATGTAGCACACTGCCCCATATATCACACTGCCCCATATAGCACACTGCCCCATGTAACACACTGCCCCATGTAACACACTGCCCCCATGTAACACACTGCCCCATATAACACACTGCCCCCATATAGCACACTGCCCCATGTAACACACTGCCCCCATATAACACACTGCCCCATATAACACACTGCCCCATGTAACACACTGCCCCATATAACACACTGCCCCCATATAGCACACTGCCCCATGTAACACACTGCCCCATGTAACACACTGCCCCCATGTAACACACTGCCCCATAGAACACTGCCCCCATATAGCACACTGCCCGATGTAACACACTGCCCCATATAACACACTGCCCCCATATAGCACACTGCCCCCATGTAACACACTGCCCCCATATAGCACACTGCCCCATGTAACACACTGCCCACATATAACACACTGCCCCATGTAACACACTGCCCCCATATAGCACACTGCCCCCATGTAACACACTGCCCCATATAACACACTGCCCCATATAACACACTGCCCCATGTAACACACTGCCCCAGGTAACACACTGCCCCATATAACACACTGCCCCCATGTAACACACTGCCCCATATAACACACTGCCCCCATATAACACACTGCCCCATATAGCTCACTGCCCCATATAACACACTGCCCCATGTAACACACTGCTCCATGTAACACACTGCCCCATGTAACACACTGCCCCATGTAACACACTGCCCCATATAACACACTGCCCCATATAACACACTCCCCCATATAGCACACTGCCCCATATAGCACACTGCCCCCATATAACACACTGCCCCCATGTAACACACTGCCCCATATAACACACTGCCCCATATAACACATTGCCCCCATATAGCACACTGCCCCATGTAACACACTGCCCCATATAACACACTGCCCCCATATAACACACTGCCCCATATAACACACTGCCCTATATAGCACACTGCCCCATATAACACACTGCCCCATATAGCACACTGCCCCATATAGCACACTGCCCCCATATAACACACTGCCCCCATATAACACACTGCCCCATATAACACATTTCCCCATATAGCACACTGCCCCATATAGCACACTGCCCCCATATAACACACTGCCCCACATAACACACTGCCCCATATAACACACTGCCCCATATAGCACACTGCCCCATATAGCACACTGCCCCCATATAACACATTTCCCCATATAGCACACTGCCCCATATAGCACACTGCCCCCATATAACACACTGCCCTCATATAACACACTGGCCCCATATAACACACTGCCCCCATATAGCACACTGCCCCATATAACACACTGCCCCATATAACACACTGCCCCATATAACACACTGCCCCATGTAACACACTGCTCCATGTAACACACTGCCCCATATAACACACTGCCCCATGTAACACACTGCTCCATATAACACACTGCCCATATAGCACACTGCCCCATGTAGCACACTGCCCCATATAACACACTGCTCCATATAACACACTGCCCCATGTAACACACTGCCCCCATATAACACACTGCCCCCATAAAACTAACTGCTCCATATAACACACTGCCCCATGTAACACACTGCCCCCATATAACACACTGCCCCATATAACACACTGCCCCCATATAGCACACTGCCCCATGTAACACACTGCCCCATGTAACACACTGCCCCCATATAACACACTGCCGTCATATAACACACTGCCCCCATATAACACACTGCCCCCATATAGCACACTGCCCCATATAACACACTGCCCCATATAACACACTGCTCCATATAACACACTGCCCCATGTAACACACTGCTCCATGTAACACACTGCCCCATATAACACACTGCCCCATGTAACACACTGCTCCATATAACACACTGCCCATATAGCACACTGCCCCATGTAGCACACTGCCCCATATAACACACTGCTCCATATAACACACTGCCCCATGTAACACACTGCCCCCATAAAACTAACTGCTCCATATAACACACTGCCCCATGTAACACACTGCCCCCATATAACACACTGCCCCATATAACACACTGCCCCCATATAACACACTGCCCCCATATAGCACACTGCCCCATGTAACACACTGCCCCCATATAACACACTGCCCCATATAACACACTGCCCCATGTAACACACTGCCCCATATAACACACTGCCCCATGTAACACACTGCCCCATATAACACACTGCCCCATATAACACACTGCCCCATATAACACACTGCCCCATATAACACACTGCCCCCATATAGCACACTGCCCCATGTAACACACTGCCCCATGTAACACACTGCCCCCATGTAACACACTGCTCCATATAACACACTGCCCCCATATAGCACACTGCCCCATGTAACACACTGCCCCCATATAACACACTGCCCCATGTAACATACTGCCCCCATGTAACACACTGCCCCATATAACACACTGCCCCCATATAGCACACTGCCCCATGTAACACACTGCCCCATATAACACACTGCCCCCATATAGCACACTGCCCCCATGTAACACACTGCCCCCATATAGCACACTGCCCCATGTAACACACTGCCCCCATATAACACACTGCCCCATGTAACACACTGCCCCCATATAGCACACTGCCCCATGTAACACACTGCCCCCATATAGCACACTGCCCCCATGTAACACACTGCCCCATATAACACACTGCCCCATATAACACACTGCCCCATGTAGCACACTGCCTCATGTAACACACTGCCCCCATATAACACACTGCCCTATATAACACACTGCCCCATGTAACACACTGCCCCATATAACACACTGCCCCCATATAGCACACTGCCCCATTTAACACACTGCCCCATGTAACACACTGCCCCCATGTAACACACTGCCCCATATAACACACTGCCCCCATATAGCACACTGCCCCATGTAACACACTGCCCCCATATAACACACTGCCCCATATAACACACTGCCCCATGTAACACACTGCCCCATATAACACACTGCCCCCATATAGCACACTGCCCCATGTAACACACTGCCCCATGTAACACACTGCCCCCATGTAACACGCTGCCCCATAGAACACTGCCCCCATTTGGCACACTGCCCGATGTAACACACTGCCCCATATAACACACTGCCCCCATATAGCACACTGCCCCCATGTAACACACTGCCCCCATATAGAACACTGCCCCATGTAACACACTGCCCACATATAACACACTGCCCCATGTAACACACTGCCCCCATATAGCACACTGCCCCCATGTAACACACTGCCCCATATAACACACTGCCCCATATAACACACTGCCCCATGTAACACACTGCCCCAGGTAACACACTGCCCCATATAACACACTGCCCCCATGTAACACACTGCCCCATATAACACACTGCCCCCATATAACACACTGCCCCATATAGCTCACTGCCCCATATAACACACTGCCCCATGTAACACACTGCTCCATGTAACACACTGCCCCATGTAACACACTGCCCCATGTAACACACTGCCCCATATAACACACTGCCCCATATAACACACTGCCCCATATAGCACACTGCCCCATATAGCACACTGCCCCCATATAGCACACTGCCCCCATATAACACACTGCCCCCATGTAACACACTGCCCCATATAACACACTGCCCCATATAACACATTGCCCCCATATAGCACACTGCCCCATGTAACACACTGCCCCATATAACACACTGCCCCATATAACACACTGCCCCATATAACACACTGCCCCATATAACACACTGCCCCATATAGCACACTGCCCCATATAGCACACTGCCCCCATATAACACACTGCCCCCATATAACACACTGCCCCACATAACACACTGCCCCATATAACACACTGCCCCATATAGCACACTGCCCCATATAGCACACTGCCCCCATTTAACACATTTCCCCATATAGCACACTGCCCCATATAGCACACTGCCCCCATATAACACACTGCCCTCATATAACACACTGCCCCCATATAACACACTGCCCCCATATAGCACACTGCCCCATATAACACACTGCCCCATATAACACACTGCCCCATATAACACACTGCCCCATGTAACACACTGCTCCATTTAACACACTGCCCCATATAACACACTGCCCCATGTAATACACTGCTCCATATAACACACTGCCCATATAGCACACTGCCCCATGTAGCACACTGCCCCATATAACACACTGCTCCATATAACACACTGCCCCATGTAACACACTGCCCCCAAAGAACACACTGCCCCCATAAAACTAACTGCTCCATATAACACACTGCCCCATGTAACACACTGCCCCCATATAACACACTGCCCCATATAACACACTGCCCCATATAACACACTGCCCCATGTAACACACTGCCCCATATAGCACACTGCCCCCATAAAACACACTGCCCCATATAACACACTGCCCCACATAGCACACTGCCCCATATAGCACTCTGCCCCATATAACACACTGCCCCACATAACACACTGCCCCATGTAACACACTGCCCCATATAACACACTGCCCCCATATAACACACTGCCCCATATAACACACTGCCCCATATAGCACACTGCCCCATATAACACACTGCCCCATATAACACACTGCCCCATATAACACATTTCCCCATATAGCACACTGCCCCATATAACACACTGCCCCATATAACACACTGCCCCATGTAGCACACTGCCCCATATATCACACTGGCCCATATAGCACACTGCCCCATGTAACACACTGCCCCATGTAACACACTGCCCCCATGTAACACACTGCCCCATATAACACACTGCCCCCATATAGCACACTGCCCCATGTAACACACTGCCCCCATATAACACACTGCCCCATATAACACACTGCCCCATGTAACACACTACCCCATATAACACACTGCCCCCATATAGCACACTGCCCCATGTAACACACTGCCCCATGTAACACACTGCCCCCATGTAACACACTGCCCCATAGAACACTGCCCCCATATAGCACACTGCCCGATGTAACACACTGCCCCATATAACACACTGCCCCCATATAGCACACTGCCCCCATGTAACACACTGCCCCCATATAGCACACTGCCCCATGTAACACACTGCCCACATATAACACACTGCCCCATGTAACACACTGCCCCCATATAGCACACTGCCCCCATGTAACACACTGCCCCATATAACACACTGCCCCATATAACACACTGCCCCATGTAACACACTGCCCCAGGTAACACACTGCCCCATATAACACACTGCCCCCATGTAACACACTGCCCCATATAACACACTGCCCCCATATAACACACTGCCCCATATAGCTCACTGCCCCATATAACACACTGCCCCATGTAACACACTGCTCCATGTAACACACTGCCCCATGTAACACACTGCCCCATGTAACACACTGCCCCATATAACACACTGCCCCATATAACACACTGCCCCATATAGCACACTGCCCCATATAGCACACTGCCCCCATATAACACACTGCCCCCATGTAACACACTGCCCCATATAACACACTGCCCCATATAACACATTGCCCCCATATAGCACACTGCCCCATGTAACACACTGCCCCATATAACACACTGCCCCCATATAACACACTGCCCCATATAACACACTGCCCTATATAGCACACTGCCCCATATAACACACTGCCCCATATAGCACACTGCCCCATATAGCACACTGCCCCCATATAACACACTGCCCCCATATAACACACTGCCCCATATAACACATTTCCCCATATAGCACACTGCCCCATATAGCACACTGCCCCCATATAACACACTGCCCCACATAACACACTGCCCCATATAACACACTGCCCCATATAGCACACTGCCCCATATAGCACACTGCCCCCATATAACACATTTCCCCATATAGCACACTGCCCCATATAGCACACTGCCCCCATATAACACACTGCCCTCATATAACACACTGGCCCCATATAACACACTGCCCCCATATAGCACACTGCCCCATATAACACACTGCCCCATATAACACACTGCCCCATATAACACACTGCCCCATATAACACACTGCCCCATGTAACACACTGCTCCATGTAACACACTGCCCCATATAACACACTGCCCCATGTAACACACTGCTCCATATAACACACTGCCCATATAGCACACTGCCCCATGTAGCACACTGCCCCATATAACACACTGCTCCATATAACACACTGCCCCATGTAACACACTGCCCCCATAAAACTAACTGCTCCATATAACACACTGCCCCATGTAACACACTGCCCCCATATAACACACTGCCCCATATAACACACTGCCCCCATATAACACACTGCCCCCATATAGCACACTGCCCCATGTAACACACTGCCCCCATATAACACACTGCCCCATATAACACACTGCCCCATGTAACACACTGCCCCATATAACACACTGCCCCATGTAACACACTGCCCCATATAACACACTGCCCCATATAACACACTGCCCCATATAACACACTGCCCCATATAACACACTGCCCCCATATAGCACACTGCCCCATGTAACACACTGCCCCATGTAACACACTGCCCCCATGTAACACACTGCTCCATATAACACACTGCCCCCATATAGCACACTGCCCCATGTAACACACTGCCCCCATATAACACACTGCCCCATATAACACACTGCCCCATGTAACACACTGCCCCATATAACACACTGCCCCCATATAGCACACTGCCCCATGTAACACACTGCCCCATGTAACACACTGCCCCCATGTAACACACTGCCCCATATAACACACTGCCCCCATATAGCACACTGCCCCATGTAACACACTGCCCCATATAACACACTGCCCCCATATAGCACACTGCCCCCATGTAACACACTGCCCCCATATAGCACACTGCCCCATGTAACACACTGCCCCCATATAACACACTGCCCCATGTAACACACTGCCCCCATATAGCACACTGCCCCATGTAACACACTGCCCCCATATAGCACACTGCCCCCATGTAACACACTGCCCCATATAACACACTGCCCCATATAACACACTGCCCCATGTAGCACACTGCCTCATGTAACACACTGCCCCCATATAACACACTGCCCTATATAACACACTGCCCCATGTAACACACTGCCCCATATAACACACTGCCCCCATATAGCACACTGCCCCATGTAACACACTGCCCCATGTAACACACTGCCCCCATGTAACACACTGCCCCATATAACACACTGCCCCCATATAGCACACTGCCCCATGTAACACACTGCCCCCATATAACACACTGCCCCATATAACACACTGCCCCATGTAACACACTGCCCCATATAACACACTGCCCCCATATAGCACACTGCCCCATGTAACACACTGCCCCATGTAACACACTGCCCCCATGTAACACACTGCCCCATAGAACACTGCCCCCATATAGCACACTGCCCGATGTAACACACTGCCCCATATAACACACTGCCCCCATATAGCACACTGCCCCCATGTAACACACTGCCCCCATATAGCACACTGCCCCATGTAACACACTGCCCACATATAACACACTGCCCCATGTAACACACTGCCCCCATATAGCACACTGCCCCCATGTAACACACTGCCCCATATAACACACTGCCCCATATAACACACTGCCCCATGTAACACACTGCCCCAGGTAACACACTGCCCCATATAACACACTGCCCCCATGTAACACACTGCCCCATATAACACACTGCCCCCATATAACACAATGCCCCAATAGCTCACTGCCCCATATAACACACTGCCCCATGTAACACACTGCTCCATGTAACACACTGCCCCATGTAACACACTGCCCCATGTAACACACTGCCCCATATCACACACTGCCCCATATAACACACTGCCCCATATAGCACACTGCCCCATATAGCACACTGCCCCCATATAGCACACTGCCCCCATATAACACACTGCCCCCATGTAACACACTGCCCCATATAACACACTGCCCCATATAACACATTGCCCCCATATAGCACACTGCCCCATGTAACACACTGCCCCATATAACACACTGCCCCATATAACACACTGCCCCATATAACACACTGCCCCATATAACACACTGCCCCATATAGCACACTGCCCCATATAGCACACTGCCCCCATATAACACACTGCCCCCATATAACACACTGCCACATATAACACATTTCCCCATATAGCACACTGCCCCATATAGCACACTGCCCCCATATAACACACTGCACCACATAACACACTGCCCCATATAACACACTGCCCCATATAGCACACTGCCCCATATAGCACACTGCCCCCATTTAACACATTTCCCCATATATCACACTGCCCCATATAGCACACTGCCCCCATATAACACACTGCCCTCATATAACACACTGCCCCCATATAACACACTGCCCCCATATAGCACACTGCCCCATATAACACACTGCCCCATATAACACACTGCCCCATATAACACACTGCCCCATGTAACACACTGCTCCATGTAACACACTGCCCCATATAACACACTGCCCCATGTAACACACTGCTCCATATAACACACTGCCCATATAGCACACTGCCCCATGTAGCACACTGCCCCATATAACACACTGCTCCATATAACACACTGCCCCATGTAACACACTGCCCCCATATAACACACTGCCCCCATAAAACTAACTGCTCCATATAACACACTGCCCCATGTAACACACTGCCCCCATATAACACACTGCCCCATATAACACACTGCCCCATGTAACACACTGCCCCATATAGCACACTGCCCCCATAAAACACACTGCCCCATATAACACACTGCCCCACATAGCACACTGCCCCATATAGCACTCTGCCCCATATAACACACTGCCCCACATAACACACTGCCCCATGTAACACACTGCCCCATATAACACACTGCCCCCATATAACACACTGCCCCATATAACACACTGCCCCATATAGCACACTGCCCCATATAACACACTGCCCCATATAACACACTGCCCCATATAACACATTTCCCCATATAGCACACTGCCCCCATATAACACACTGCCCCCATATAACACACTGCCCCCATATAGCACACTGCCCCATATAACACACTGCCCCATATAGCACACTGCCCCATATAACACACTGCCCCATATAACACACTGCCCCATGTAGCACACTGCCCCATATAACACACTGCCCCATATAGCACACTGCCCCATATAGCACACTGCCCCCATATAACACACTGCCCTCATATAACACACTGCCCCCATATAACACACTGCCCCCATATAGCACACTGCCCCATATAACACACTGCCCCATATAGCACACTGCCCCATATAACACACTGCCCCATATAACACACTGCCCCATATAACACACTGCCCCATGTAACACACTGCTCCATGTAACACACTGCCCCATATAACACACTGCCCCATGTAACACACTGCTCCATATAACACACTGCCCCATATAGCACACTGCCCCATGTAGCACACTGCCCCATATAACACACGGCTCCATATAACACACTGCCCCATGTAACACACTGCCCCCATATAACACACTGCCCCATATAACACACTGCTCCATATAACTCACTGCCCCATGTAACACACTGCCCCCATATAACACACTGCCCCATATAACACACTGCCCCATATAACACACTGCCCCATGTAACACACTGCCCCATATAGCACACTGCCCCCATATAACACACTGCCCCATATAACACACTGCCCCATGTAACACACTGCCCCATATAACACACTGCCCCCATATAACACACTGCCCCATATAACACACTGCCCCATATAGCATACTGCCCCATATAACACACTGCCCCATATAACACACTGCCCCATACAACACACTGCCCCATATAACACACTGTCCCCATATAACACATTTCCCCATATAGCACACTGCCCCCATATAACACACTGCCCCCATATAACACACTGCCCCCATATAGCACACTGCCCCATATAACACACTGCCCCATATAGCACACTGCCCCATATAACACACTGCCCCATATAACACACTGCCCCATGTAGCACACTGCCCCATATATCACACTGCCCCATATAGCACACTGCCCCATGTAACACACTGCCCCATGTAACACACTGCCCCCATGTAACACACTGCCCCATATAACACACTGCCCCCATATAGCACACTGCCCCATGTAACACACTGCCCCCATATAACACACTGCCCCATATAACACACTGCCCCATGTAACACACTGCCCCATATAACACACTGCCCCCATATAGCACACTGCCCCATGTAACACACTGCCCCATGTAACACACTGCCCCCATGTAACACACTGCCCCATAGAACACTGCCCCCATATAGCACACTGCCCGATGTAACACACTGCCCCATATAACACACTGCCCCCATATAGCACACTGCCCCCATGTAACACACTGCCCCCATATAGCACACTGCCCCATGTAACACACTGCCCACATATAACACACTGCCCCATGTAACACACTGCCCCCATATAGCACACTGCCCCCATGTAACACACTGCCCCATATAACACACTGCCCCATATAACACACTGCCCCATGTAACACACTGCCCCAGGTAACACACTGCCCCATATAACACACTGCCCCCATGTAACACACTGCCCCATATAACACACTGCCCCCATATAACACACTGCCCCATATAGCTCACTGCCCCATATAACACACTGCCCCATGTAACACACTGCTCCATGTAACACACTGCCCCATGTAACACACTGCCCCATGTAACACACTGCCCCATATAACACACTGCCCCATATAACACACTGCCCCATATAGCACACTGCCCCATATAGCACACTGCCCCCATATAACACACTGCCCCCATGTAACACACTGCCCCATATAACACACTGCCCCATATAACACATTGCCCCCATATAGCACACTGCCCCATGTAACACACTGCCCCATATAACACACTGCCCCCATATAACACACTGCCCCATATAACACACTGCCCCATATAGCACACTGCCCCATATAACACACTGCCCCATATAGCACACTGCCCCATATAGCACACTGCCCCCATATAACACACTGCCCCCATATAACACACTGCCCCATATAACACATTTCCCCATATAGCACACTGCCCCCATATAACACACTGCCCCACATAACACACTGCCCCATATAACACACTGCCCCATATAGCACACTGCCCCATATAGCACACTGCCCCATATAACACATTTCCCCATATAGCACACTGCCCCATATAGCACACTGCCCCCATATAACACACTGCCCTCATATAACACACTGCCCCCATATAACACACTGCCCCCATATAGCACACTGTCCCATATAACACACTGCCCCATATAACACAATGCCCCATATAACACACTGCCCCATGTAACACACTGCTCCATGTAACACACTGCCCCATATAACACACTGCCCCATGTAACACACTGCTCCATATAACACACTGCCCATATAGCACACTGCCCCATGTAGCACACTGCCCCATATAACACACTGCTCCATATAACACACTGCCCCATGTAACACACTGCCCCCATATAACACACTGCCCCCATAAAACTAACTGCTCCATATAACACACTGCCCCATGTAACACACTGCCCCCATATAACACACTGCCCCATATAACACACTGCCCCATATAACACACTGCCCCATGTAACACACTGCCCCATATAGCACACTGCCCCCATAAAACACACTGCCCCATATAACACACTGCCCCACATAGCACACTGCCCCATATAGCACTCTGCCCCATATAACACACTGCCCCACATAACACACTGCCCCATGTAACACACTGCCCCATATAACACACTGCCCCCATATAACACACTGCCCCATATAACACACTGCCCCATATTGCACACTGCCCCATATAACAGACTGCCCCATATAACACACTGCCCCATATAACACATTTCCCCATATAGCACACTGCCCCCATATAACACACTGCCCCCATATAACACACTGCCCCCATATAGCACACTGCCCCATATAACACACTGCCCCATATAGCACACTGCCCCATATAACACACTGCCCCATATAACACACTGCCCCATGTAGCACACTGCCCCATATAACACACTGCCCCATATAGCACACTGCCCCATATAGCACACTGCCCCCATATAACACACTGCCCTCATATAACACACTGCCCCCATATAACACACTGCCCCCATATAGCACACTGCCCCATCTAACACACTGCCCCATATAGCACACTGCCCCATATAACACACTGCCCCATATAACACACTGCCCCATATAACACACTGCCCCATGTAACACACTGCTCCATGTAACACACTGCCCCATATAACACACTGCCCCATGTAACACACTGCTCCATATAACACACTGCCCCATATAGCACACTGCCCCATGTAGCACACTGCCCCATATAACACACTGCTCCATATAACACACTGCCCCATGTAACACACTGCCCCCATATAACACACTGCCCCATATAACACACTGCTCCATATAACTCACTGCCCCATGTAACACACTGCCCCCATATAACACACTGCCCCATATAACACACTGCCCCATATAACACACTGCCCCATGTAACACACTGCCCCATATAGCACACTTCCCCCATATAACACACTGCCCCATATAACACACTGCCCCATGTAACACACTGCCCCATATAACACACTGCCCCCATATAACACACTGCCCCATATAACACACTGCCCCATATAGCATACTGCCCCATATAACACACTGCCCCATATAACACACTGCCCCATACAACACACTGCCCCATATAACACACTGTCCCCATATAACTTATTTCCCCATATAGCACACTGCCCCCATATAACACACTGCCCCCATATAACACACTGCCCCCATATAGCACACTGCCCCATATAACACACTGCCCCATATAGCACACTGCCCCATATAACACACTGCCCCATATAACACACTGCCCCATGTAGCACACTGCCCCATATATCACACTGCCCCATATAGCACACTGCCCCATATAACACGCTGCCCCACATAACACACTGCCCCATGTAACACACTGCCCCATATAACACACTGCCCCCATATAACACACTGCCCCATATAACACACTGCCCCATATAGCACACTGCCCCATATAACACACTGCCCCATATAACACACTGCCCCATATAACACACTGCCCCATATAACACACTGTCCCCATAGAACACATTTCCCCATATAGCACACTGCCCCCATATAACACACTGCCCCCATATAACACACTGCCCCCATATAGCACACTGCCCCCATATAACACACTGCCCCATATAACACACTGCCCCATATAGCACACTGCCCCATATAACACACTGCCCCATATAACACACTGCCCCATGTAGCACACTGCCCCATATAACACACTGCCCCATATAACACACTGCCCCATATAACACACTGCCCCATGTAACACACTGCCCCATATAACACACTGCCCCATATAACACACTGCTCCATATAACACACTGGCCCATATAACACACTGGCCCATATAACACAGTGCCCCATATAACACACTGCCCCATGTAACACACTGCCCCCATATAACACACTGCCCCATATAACACACTGCCCCATATAGCACACTGCCCCATATAACACACTGCCCCATATAACACACTGCCCCATGTAACACACTGCCCCCATATAACACACTGCCCCATATAATACACTGCCCCATGTAACACACTGCTCCATATAACACACTGCCCCATATAACACACTGCCCCATGTAACACACTGCCCCACGTAACACACTGCTCCATATAACACACTGCCCCATGTAACACACTGCCCCCATATAACACACTGCCCCATATAACACACTGCCCCATATAGCACACTGCCCAATGTAGCACACTGCCCCATGTAACACACTGCCCCCATGTAACACACTGCCCCATGTAACACACTGCGCCATATAAAACACTGCCCCATATAACACACTGCCCCATGTAACACACTGCCCCCATATAACACACTGCCCCATATAACACACTGCCCCATATAACACACTGCCCCATATAGCACACTGCCCCATATAACACACTGCCCCATATAACACACTGCCCCATGTATCACACTGCCCCATATAACACACTGCCCCATGTAACACACTGCCCCATATAACACACTGCCCCATATAACACACTGCCCCCATATAACACACTGCCCCATATAACACACTGCCCCATGTAACACACTGCCCCATATAACACACTGCCCCCATATAACACACTGCCCCATATAACACACTGCCCCATGTAACACACTGCCCCATATAACACACTGCCCCATATAACACACTGCCCCATGTAACACACTGCCCCATATAACACACTGCCCCATATAACACACTGCCCCCATATAACACACTGCCCCATATAACACACTGCCCCATGTAACACACTGCCCCATATAACACACTGCCCCCATATAACACACTGCCCCGTATAACACACTGCCCCATATCGCATAATATCCCATTGGGGTCCCGCCCAGGAATATAATCACTGCACCTGACCAGTCCCGCACATGGAACATGTCCATATCTAGAACATGCCACACCTGGACTGATCCTGAACTGCCACATACCCGCACCTGGACTGATCCAGAACTGCCACATACCCGCACCTGGACTGATCCAGAACTGCCACACACCTGCACCTGGACTGATCCAGAACTGCCACGTACCTGCATTTGGACTGATCCAGAACTGCCACATATCCGCACCTGGACTGATCCAGAACTGCCCCATACCCACACCTGGACAGACCCAGAAATGCCACGTACCTGCATCTGGACTGATCCAGAACTGCCACATACCCGCACCTGGACTGATCCAGAACTGCCACATACCCACACCTGGACTGATCCAGAACTGATACATACCCACACCTGGACTGATCCAGAAATGCTACCTACCCACATCTGGTCTGATCCAGCACTGCCACATACCTGCATCTGGACTGATCCAGAACTGCTACATACCCACACCTGGACTGATCCAGAACTGATACATACCCCCACCTGCACTGATCCAGAACTGCTACATACCCACACCTGGACTGATCCAGAACTGATACACACCCACACCTGGACTGATCCAGAACTGCTCCATACCCACATCTGGACTGATCCAGAATTGCGACATACGCACACCTGGGCTGATCCAGAACTGCTACATACCCACACCTGGACTGATCGAGAACTGATACACACCCACACCTGGACTGATCCAGAACTGCTACATACCCACACCTGGACAGATCGAGAACTGATACACACCCACACCTGGAGTGATCCAGAACTGATACACTCCCACACCTGGACTGATCCAAAACTCACACATACCCACATCTGGAGTGAGACAGAACTGCCACATACCCACATCTGGACTGATCCAGAACTTTTACATACCCACACCTGGACAGATCCTGACCTGCTACATACTCACACCTGGAGTGATCCAGAACTGATTCACTCCCACACCTGGACTGATCCAGACCTGCTACGTACCCGCACCTGGACTGATCCAGAACTGCCACAGACCCACACCAGGACTGATCCAGAACTGCTACACACCCAAACCTGGACTGAACCAGAACTGCCAGATACCCACACCGGTTCTGATCCAGAACTGCTACATTCCAACACCTGGACTGATCCAGAACTGCCACGTACCCACACCTGGATTGATCCAGGTCTGCTACATACCCACACCTGGTCTAATCCAGAACTGCTACATACCTGCACCTGGACTGATCCAGAACTGTTACATACCCACACCTGGACTGATCCAGAACTGCTACATACCCACATCTGGACTGAACCAGAACTGCTACATACCCACACCTGGACAGATCCAGAACCGCTACACACCCACACCTGGACTGATCCAGAACCGCCACATACCCACACCTGGACTGATCCAGAACTGCTACATACCCACACGTGGATTGATCCAGAACCGCTACATACCCACACCTGGACTGATCCAGAACCGCTACATACCCACACCTGGACTGATCCAGAACCGCTACACACCCACACCTGGACTGATCCAGAACCGCTACATACCCACACCTGGACTGATCCAGAACCGCTACATACCCACACCTGGACTGATCCAGAACTGCCACACACCCACACATGGACTGATCCAGAACTGCCACAGACGTGCACCTGGACTGATTTGGAACTGCCACATACCCACACCTGGACTGATCCAGAACTGCCAAATCCATGCACCTGAACTGTTCCTGAACTGCTACATACGCACACCTGGACAGATCCTGAACTGCTACATACACACCTGGACTGTTCCAGAACTGCTACCTACCCACACCTGGACAGATACAGAACCGCCAGATTCCCACACCTGGACTGATCCAGAACTGCTACATACCCACACCTGGACTGACCCAGAACTGCTACATACCTACACTTGGACTGATCCAGAACTGATACAGACCCACACCTGGACTGATCCAGAACTGCTACGTACCCAAACCTGGACTGTTCCAGAACTGCTACATACCCACACCTGGACTGATCCAGAACTGCTACATACCAACACGTGGAGTGATCCAGAACTGCTACACACCCACACCTGCAGTGATCCAGATCTGCTACACACCCACACCTGGACTGATCCAGAACTGCCACATTCGCACACCTCGACTGATCCAGAACTGCTACGTACCCACACCTGGACTGATCCAGAACTGTCCCATTCCCACACCTGGACTGATCCAGAACTGCCACATTCCCAAACGTGGACTGTTCCAGAACTGCTACATACCCACACCTGGACTGTTCCAGAACTGCTACATACCCACACCTGGACTGATCCAGAACTGCTACATACCCACACGTGGAGTGATCCAGAACTGCTACTACCCACACCTGCAGTGATCCAGAACTGCTACATACCCACACCAGGACTGATCCAGAACTGATACATACCCACACCTGGGCTGATCCAGAACTGCTATATACCCACACCTGGACTGATCCAGAACTGCTACATACCCACACCTGGACTGATCCAGAACTGCTACATACCAACACCTGCAGTGATCCAGAACTGCCACATTCCCACACCTGGAGTGATCCAGAACTGATACATACACACACCAGGACTGATCCAGAACTGCCACACACCCACGCCTGGACTGATCCAGAACTGCCACATACCCACACCTGGACGGATCCAGGACTGCCACATACCTGCACCTGGACTGATCCAGAACTGCTACATACCCGCACCTAGACTGATCCAGAACTGTTACATACCCACACCTGGTCTGAACCAGAACTGCTATACACCCACACCTGGACTGATGCAGAACGGCCAAATACCCACACCTGGACTGATCCAGAACTCCTACATCCCCACACCTGGACTGATCCAGAACTGCTACACACCCACACCTGGACTGATCCAGAACTGCTACATACCCACACCTGGACTGATCCAGAACTGCTGCACACCCAAGCCTGGACTGAACCAGAATTGCTACATACCCACACCTGGACTGTTCCAGAACTGCTACACACCCACACCTGGACAGATCCAGAACTGCTACATACCCACACCTGGACAGATCCTGAACTGCTACATACCCAAAACTGGACTGTTCCAGAACTGCCACATACCCACTCCTGGACTGATCCAGAACTGCCAAATACCTGCACCTGGACTGATCCAGAACTGCCACATACCCACACCTGGAGTGTTCCAGAACTGATACATACTCACAACTGGACTGATCCAGAACTGCCACATACGAACACCTGGACTGTTCCAGAACTGATACATACCCACACCTGGACTGATCCAGAACTGCCAAATCCATGCACCTGAACTGACCCTGAGCTGCCACATACCCACACCTGGACTGTTCCAGAACTGCCACATACCCACACTTGAACTGATCCAGAACTGCCACATTCCCACACCTGGACTGATCCAGAACTGCTACATACCCACACCTGGGCTGATCCAGAACTTCTACATACCCACACCTGGACTGATCCAGAACTGCTACATACCCACACGTGGAGTGATCCAGAACTGCTACTACCCACACCTGCAGTGATCCAGAACTGCTACATACCCACACCAGGACTGATCCAGAACTGCTACATACCCACACCTGGGCTGATCCAGAACTTCTACATACCCACACCTGGACTGATCCAGAACTGCTACATACCCACACCTGGACTGATCCAGAACTGCTACATACCAACACCTGCAGTGATCCAGAACTGCTACTACCCACACCTGGACTGATCCAGAACTGATACATACCCACACCTGGACTGATCCAGAACTGCTACATACCTACACCTGGACTGATCCAGAACTGATACACACCCACACCTGGGCTGATCCAGAACTGCTACATACGCACACCTGGGCTGATCCAGAACTGCTACAAACCCACACCTGGACTGATCGAGAACTGATACACACCCACACCTGGACTGATCCAGAACTGCTACATACCCACACCTGGACTGATCGAGAACTGATACACACCCACACCTGGACTGATCCAGAACTGCCAGATACACATGCCTGGAGTGAACCAGAACTGATACACTCCCACACCTGGACTGATCCAAAACTCACACATACCCACATCTGGAGTGAGCCAGAACTGCCACATACCCACATCTGGACTGATCCAGAACTTTTACATACCCACACCTGGACAGATCCTGAACTGCTACATAACCACACCTGGAGTGATCCAGAACTGATACATTCCCCCACCTGGACTGACACACTCCCACACCTGGACTGATCCAGAACTGCTACATACCCACACCTGGTTTAATCCAGAACTGCTACATACCCACACCTGGACGGATCCAGAACTGCCACACACCTGCACCTGGTCTGATCCAGAACTGCTACATACCAGCACCTGGACTGATCCAGAACTGTTAGATACCTACACCTGGACTGATCCAGAACTGCTGCATACCCACATCTGGTCTGAACCAGAACTGCTATACACCCACACCTGGACTGATCCAGAACCGCTACATACCCACACCTGGACAGATCCAGAACTGCCACATACCCACACCTGGACTGATCCAGAACTGCCACATACCTGCATCTGGACTGAATCGGAACTGCCACATACCCACACCTGGACAGATCCAGAACTGCTACATACCCACACCTGGACTGATCCAGAACTGCCAGATTCCCACACCTGGACTGATCCAGAACTGCTACATACCCACACCTGGACTGATCCAGAACTGATACAGACCCACACCTGGAGTGATCCAGAACTGCTACGTGCCCAAACCTGGACTGTTCCAGAACTGCTACATACCCACACCGGGACTGATCCAGAACTGCTACATACCAACACGTGGTGTGATCCAGAACTGCTACACACCCACACCTGCAGTGATCCAGAACTGCTACACACCCACACCTGGACCGATCCAGAACTGCCACATTCCCACGCCTGGACTGATCCAGAACTGCTACATACCCACACCTGGACTGATCCAGAACTGTCCCATTCCCACACCTGGACTGATCCAGAACTGCCACATTCCCAAACCTGGACTGTTCCAGAACTGCTACATACCCACACCTGGACTGATCCAGAACTGCTACATACCCAAACCTGGACTGATCCAGAACTGCTACATCCCCAAACCTGGACTGTTCCAGAACTGCTACATACCCACACCTGGACTGATCCAGGACTGCTACATACCCACACGTGGAGTGATCCAGAACTGCTACTACCCACACCTGCAGTGATCCAGAACTGATACATACCCTCACCAGGACTGATCCAGAACTGCTACATACCCACACCTGGGCTGATCCAGAACTGCTACATACCCACACCTGGACTGATCCAGAACTGCTATATACCCACACCTGGACTGATCCAGAATTGCTACATACCAACACCTGCAGTGATCCAGAACTGCTACTACCCACACCTGGACTGATCCAGAACTGCTACATACCAACACCTGCAGTGATCCAGAACTGCTACTACCCACACCTGGAGTGATCCAGAACTGATACATACCAACACCAGGACTGATCCACAACTGCCACACACCCACACCTGGACTGATCCAGAACTGCCACATACCCACACACTGGACGGATCCAGAACTGCCACATGCCTGCACCTGGACTGATCCAGAACTGCTACATACCCACACCTAGACTGATCCAGAACTGCCAGATACACACTCCTGGACTGATCCAGAACTGCCACATTCCCACACCTGGACTGATCCATAACTGATACATACCCACACCAGGACTGATCCAGAACTGCCACACACACACACCTGGACTGATCCAGAACTGCCACATACCCACACCTGGACGGATCCAGAACTGCCACATACCTGCACCTGGACTTATCCAGAACTGCTCCATAACCGCACCTAGACTGATCCAGAACTGTTACATACCCACACCTGGACTGATCCAGAACTGCTACATACCCACACCTGGTCTGAACCAGAACCGCTACATTCCCACACCAGGACTGATCCAGAACTGCTACACACCCACACCTGGACTGATCCAGAACGGCCACATCCCCACACCTGGACTGATCCAGAACTGCTACATCCCCACACCTGGACTGATCCAGAACTGCTGCACACCCACCCCTGGACTGATCCAGAACTGCTACATCCCCACACCTGGACTGATCCAGAACTGCTGCATACCCACTCCTGGACTGATCCAGAACTGCCACATACCTGCACCTGGACTGATCCAGAACTGCCATATACCCACACCTGGACTGTTCCAGAACTGATACATACCCACTCCTGGACTGATCCAGAACTGCCACATACCTGCACCTGGACTGATCCAGAACTGCCACATACCCACACCTGGACAGATCCAGAACTGCCACATACCCACACCTGGACTGATCCAGAACTGCCACATTCCCACACCTGGACTGATCCAGAACTGCTACATACCCAAACCTGGACTGACCCAGAACTGCTACATACCCAAACCTGGACTGTTCCAGAACTGCTACATACCCACACCTGGACTGATCCAGAACTGCTACAAACCAGTACCTGCTGTGATCCGAGAACTGCTACTACCCACACCTGGACAGATCCAGAACTCCTACATCCCCACACCTGGACTGATCCAGAACTTCTACACACCCACACCTGGACTGATCCAGAACTGCTGCACACCCACACCTGGACTGATCCAGAACTGCCACATACACACACCTGGACTGATCCAGAACTGCCACGTACCCACACCTGGACTGATCCAGAACTGATACATACCCACACCTGGACTGATCCAGAACTGCCACATACCCACACCTGGAGTGATCCAGAACTGCGAAATATCCACACCTGGACTGATCCAGAACTGCTGCACAACCACACCTGGACTGATCCTGAACTGCCACTTACACACACCTGGACTGATCCTGAACTGCCACGTACCCACAGCAGGACTGATCCAGAACTGATACATACCCACACCTGGACTGATCCAGAACTGCCACATACCCACACCTGGCGTGATCCAGAACTGCGAAATACCCACCCCTGGACTGATCCAGAACTGCTACAAACCCACGCTTGGACTGATCCAGAACTGCTACATACCCACACCTGGAGTGATCAAGATCTGATTCACACCCACATCTGGACTGATCCAGAACTGCTACATACCCACACCTGGTCTGAACCAGAACTGCTACATACCCACACCAGGACTGATCCAGAACTGCTACACACCCACACTTGGACTGATCCAGAACGGCCACATACCCACACCTGGACTGATCCAGAACTGCTGCACACCCACACCTGGACTGATCCAGAACTGCTACATATCCACACCTGGATTGATCCAGAACTGATACATACCCACACCTGGACTGATCCAGAACTGCCACACACCCACACCTGGACTGATCCAGAACTGCCAGATTCCCACACCTGGACTGATCCAGAACTGCTACATACTCACACCTGGACAGATCCTGAACTGCTACATATCCACACCTGGACTGTTCCAGAACTGTCCCATTCCCACACCTGGACTAATCCAGAACTGCTACATACTCACACCTGGACAGATCCTGAACTGCTACATACCCACACCTGGACTGTTCCAGAACTGCCAGATTCCCACACCTGGACTAATCCAGAACTGCTACATACCCACACCTGGACTGATCCTGAACTGCTACATACCCAAACCTGGACTGACCCAGAACTGCTACATACCCAAACCTGGACTGATCCAGAACTGATACAGACCCACACCTGGACTGATCCAGAACTGCTACGTACCCAAACCTGGACTGTTCCAGAACTGCTACATACCCACACCGGGACTGATCCAGAACTGCTACATACCAACACGTGGAGTGATCCAGAACTGCTACACACCCACACCTGCAGTGATCCAGAACTGCTACACACCCACACCTGGGCTGATCCAGAACTGCCACATTCCCACGCCTGGACTGATCCAGAACTGCTACATACCCACACCTGGACTGATCCAGAACTGTCCCATTTCCACACCTGGACTGATCCAGAACTGCCACATTCCCAACCCTGGACTGTTCCAGAACAGCTACATACCCACACCTGGACTGATCCAGAACTGCTACATACCCAAACCTGGACTGATCCAGAACTGCTACATCCCCAAACCTGGACTGTTCCAGAACTGCTACATACCCACACCTGGACTGATCCAGAACTGCTACATACCCACACGTGGAGTGATCCAGAACTGCTACTACCCACACCTACAGTGATCCAGAACTGATACATACCCTCACCAGGACTGATCCAGAACTGCTACATACCCACACCTGGACTGATCCAGAACTGCTATATACCCACACCTGGACTGATCCAGAATTGCTACATACCAACACCTGCAGTGATCCAGAACTGCTACTACCCACACCTGGAGTGATCCAGAACTGATACATACCAACACCAGGACTGATCCACAACTGCCACACACCCACACCTGGACTGATCCAGAACTGCCACATACCCACACACTGGACGGATCCAGAACTGCCACATACCTGCACCTGGACTGATCCAGAACTGCTACATACCCGCACCTAGACTGATCCAGAACTGCCAGATTCCCACACCTGGACTGATCCATAACTGATACATACCCACACCAGGACTGATCCAGAACTGCCACACACCCACACCTGGACTGATCCAGAACTGCCAGATTCCCACACCTGGACTGATCCAGAACTGCTACATACTCACACCTGGACAGATCCTGAACTGCTACATACCCACACCTGGACTGTTCCAGAACTGTCCCATTCCCACACCTGGACTAATCCAGAACTGCTACATACTCACACCTGGACAGATCCTGAACTGCTACATACCCACACCTGGACTGTTCCAGAACTGCCGGATTCCCACACCTGGACTAATCCAGAACTGCTACATACCCACACCTGGACTGATCCTGAACTGCTACATACCCAAACCTGGACTGACCCAGAACTGCTACATACCCAAACCTGGACTGATCCAGAACTGATACAGACCCACACCTGGACTGATCCAGAACTGCTACGTACCCAAACCTGGACTGTTCCAGAACTGCTACATACCCACACCGGGACTGATCCAGAACTGCTACATACCAACACGTGGAGTGATCCAGAACTGCTACACACCCACACCTGCAGTGATCCAGAACTGCTACACACCCACACCTGGACTGATCCAGAACTGCCACATTCCCACGCCTGGACTGATCCAGAACTGCTACATACCCACACCTGGACTGATCCAGAACTGTCCCATTCCCACACCTGGACTGATCCAGAACTGCCACATTCCCAAACCTGGACTGTTCCAGAACAGCTACATACCCACACCTGGACTGATCCAGAACTGCTACATACCCACACCTGGACTGATCCAGAACTGCTGCACACCCAAGCCTGGACTGAACCAGAATTGCTACATACCCACACCTGGACTGTTCCAGAACTGCTACACACCCACACCTGGACAGATCCAGAACTGCTACATACCCACACCTGGACAGATCCTGAACTGCTACATACCCAAAACTGGACTGTTCCAGAACTGCCACATACCCACTCCTGGACTGATCCAGAACTGCCAAATACCTGCACCTGGACTGATCCAGAACTGCCACATACCCACACCTGGAGTGTTCCAGAACTGATACATACTCACAACTGGACTGATCCAGAACTGCCACATACGAACACCTGGACTGTTCCAGAACTGATACATACCCACACCTGGACTGATCCAGAACTGCCAAATCCATGCACCTGAACTGACCCTGAGCTGCCACATACCCACACCTGGACTGTTCCAGAACTGCCACATACCCACACTTGAACTGATCCAGAACTGCCACATTCCCACACCTGGACTGATCCAGAACTGCTACATACCCACACCTGGGCTGATCCAGAACTTCTACATACCCACACCTGGACTGATCCAGAACTGCTACATACCCACACGTGGAGTGATCCAGAACTGCTACTACCCACACCTGCAGTGATCCAGAACTGCTACATACCCACACCAGGACTGATCCAGAACTGCTACATACCCACACCTGGGCTGATCCAGAACTTCTACATACCCACACCTGGACTGATCCAGAACTGCTACATACCCACACCTGGACTGATCCAGAACTGCTACATACCAACACCTGCAGTGATCCAGAACTGCTACTACCCACACCTGGACTGATCCAGAACTGATACATATCCACACCTGGACTGATCCAGAACTGCTACATACCTACACCTGGACTGATCCAGAACTGATACACACCCACACCTGGGCTGATCCAGAACTGCTACATACGCACACCTGGGCTGATCCAGAACTGCTACAAACCCACACCTGGACTGATCGAGAACTGATACACACCCACACCTGGACTGATCCAGAACTGCTACATACCCACACCTGGACTGATCGAGAACTGATA
Organism: Scyliorhinus torazame; assembly: GCF_047496885.1. NCBI lineage: Eukaryota > Metazoa > Chordata > Chondrichthyes > Carcharhiniformes > Scyliorhinidae > Scyliorhinus > Scyliorhinus torazame. The sequence continues at coordinate 44,239,112 of NC_092732.1, read as the reverse complement.
CACACCCACACCTGGACTGATCCAGAACTGCCAGATACACATGCCTGGAGTGAACCAGAACTGATACACTCCCACACCTGGACTGATCCAAAACTCACACATACCCACATCTGGAGTGAGCCAGAACTGCCACATACCCACATCTGGACTGATCCAGAACTTTTACATACCCACACCTGGACAGATCCTGAACTGCTACATAACCACACCTGGAGTGATCCAGAACTGATACATTCCCCCACCTGGACTGACACACTCCCACACCTGGACTGATCCAGAACTGCTACATACCCACACCTGGTTTAATCCAGAACTGCTACATACCCACACCTGGACGGATCCAGAACTGCCACACACCTGCACCTGGTCTGATCCAGAACTGCTACATACCAGCACCTGGACTGATCCAGAACTGTTAGATACCTACACCTGGACTGATCCAGAACTGCTGCATACCCACATCTGGTCTGAACCAGAACTGCTATACACCCACACCTGGACTGATCCAGAACCGCTACATACCCACACCTGGACAGATCCAGAACTGCCACATACCCACACCTGGACTGATCCAGAACTGCCACATACCTGCATCTGGACTGAAACGGAACTGCCACATACCCACACCTGGACAGATCCAGAACTGCTACATACCCACACCTGGACTGATCCAGAACTGCCAGATTCCCACACCTGGACTGATCCAGAACTGCTACATACCCACACCTGGACTGATCCAGAACTGATACAGACCCACACCTGGAGTGATCCAGAACTGCTACGTGCCCAAACCTGGACTGTTCCAGAACTGCTACATACCCACACCGGGACTGATCCAGAACTGCTACATACCAACACGTGGTGTGATCCAGAACTGCTACACACCCACACCTGCAGTGATCCAGAACTGCTACACACCCACACCTGGACCGATCCAGAACTGCCACATTCCCACGCCTGGACTGATCCAGAACTGCTACATACCCACACCTGGACTGATCCAGAACTGTCCCATTCCCACACCTGGACTGATCCAGAACTGCCACATTCCCAAACCTGGACTGTTCCAGAACTGCTACATACCCACACCTGGACTGATCCAGAACTGCTACATACCCAAACCTGGACTGATCCAGAACTGCTACATCCCCAAACCTGGACTGTTCCAGAACTGCTACATACCCACACCTGGACTGATCCAGGACTGCTACATACCCACACGTGGAGTGATCCAGAACTGCTACTACCCACACCTGCAGTGATCCAGAACTGATACATACCCTCACCAGGACTGATCCAGAACTGCTACATACCCACACCTGGGCTGATCCAGAACTGCTACATACCCACACCTGGACTGATCCAGAACTGCTATATACCCACACCTGGACTGATCCAGAATTGCTACATACCAACACCTGCAGTGATCCAGAACTGCTACTACCCACACCTGGACTGATCCAGAACTGCTACATACCAACACCTGCAGTGATCCAGAACTGCTACTACCCACACCTGGAGTGATCCAGAACTGATACATACCAACACCAGGACTGATCCACAACTGCCACACACCCACACCTGGACTGATCCAGAACTGCCACATACCCACACACTGGACGGATCCAGAACTGCCACATACCTGCACCTGGACTGATCCAGAACTGCTACATACCCACACCTAGACTGATCCAGAACTGCCAGATACACACTCCTGGACTGATCCAGAACTGCCACATTCCCACACCTGGACTGATCCATAACTGATACATACCCACACCAGGACTGATCCAGAACTGCCACACACACACACCTGGACTGATCCAGAACTGCCACATACCCACACCTGGACGGATCCAGAACTGCCACATACCTGCACCTGGACTTATCCAGAACTGCTCCATAACCGCACCTAGACTGATCCAGAACTGTTACATACCCACACCTGGACTGATCCAGAACTGCTACATACCCACACCTGGTCTGAACCAGAACCGCTACATTCCCACACCAGGACTGATCCAGAACTGCTACACACCCACACCTGGACTGATCCAGAACGGCCACATCCCCACACCTGGACTGATCCAGAACTGCTACATCCCCACACCTGGACTGATCCAGAACTGCTGCACACCCACCCCTGGACTGATCCAGAACTGCTACATCCCCACACCTGGACTGATCCAGAACTGCTGCATACCCACTCCTGGACTGATCCAGAACTGCCACATACCTGCACCTGGACTGATCCAGAACTGCCATATACCCACACCTGGACTGTTCCAGAACTGATACATACCCACTCCTGGACTGATCCAGAACTGCCACATACCTGCACCTGGACTGATCCAGAACTGCCACATACCCACACCTGGACAGATCCAGAACTGCCACATACCCACACCTGGACTGATCCAGAACTGCCACATTCCCACACCTGGACTGATCCAGAACTGCTACATACCCAAACCTGGACTGACCCAGAACTGCTACATACCCAAACCTGGACTGTTCCAGAACTGCTACATACCCACACCTGGACTGATCCAGAACTGCTACAAACCAGTACCTGCTGTGATCCGAGAACTGCTACTACCCACACCTGGACAGATCCAGAACTCCTACATCCCCACACCTGGACTGATCCAGAACTTCTACACACCCACACCTGGACTGATCCAGAACTGCTGCACACCCACACCTGGACTGATCCAGAACTGCCACATACACACACCTGGACTGATCCAGAACTGCCACGTACCCACACCTGGACTGATCCAGAACTGATACATACCCACACCTGGACTGATCCAGAACTGCCACATACCCACACCTGGAGTGATCCAGAACTGCGAAATATCCACACCTGGACTGATCCAGAACTGCTGCACAACCACACCTGGACTGATCCAGAACTGCCACTTACACACACCTGGACTGATCCTGAACTGCCACGTACCCACAGCAGGACTGATCCAGAACTGATACATACCCACACCTGGACTGATCCAGAACTGCCACATACCCACACCTGGCGTGATCCAGAACTGCGAAATACCCACCCCTGGACTGATCCAGAACTGCTACAAACCCACGCTTGGACTGATCCAGAACTGCTACATACCCAAACCTGGACTGACCCAGAACTGCTACATACCCAAACCTGGACTGATCCAGAACTGATACAGACCCACACCTGGACTGATCCAGAACTGCTACGTACCCAAACCTGGACTGTTCCAGAACTGCTACATACCCACACCGGGACTGATCCAGAACTGCTACATACCAACACGTGGAGTGATCCAGAACTGCTACACACCCACACCTGCAGTGATCCAGAACTGCTACACACCCACACCTGGGCTGATCCAGAACTGCCACATTCCCACGCCTGGACTGATCCAGAACTGCTACATACCCACACCTGGACTGATCCAGAACTGTCCCATTTCCACACCTGGACTGATCCAGAACTGCCACATTCCCAACCCTGGACTGTTCCAGAACAGCTACATACCCACACCTGGACTGATCCAGAACTGCTACATACCCAAACCTGGACTGATCCAGAACTGCTACATCCCCAAACCTGGACTGTTCCAGAACTGCTACATACCCACACCTGGACTGATCCAGAACTGCTACATACCCACACGTGGAGTGATCCAGAACTGCTACTACCCACACCTACAGTGATCCAGAACTGATACATACCCTCACCAGGACTGATCCAGAACTGCTACATACCCACACCTGGACTGATCCAGAACTGCTATATACCCACACCTGGACTGATCCAGAATTGCTACATACCAACACCTGCAGTGATCCAGAACTGCTACTACCCACACCTGGAGTGATCCAGAACTGATACATACCAACACCAGGACTGATCCACAACTGCCACACACCCACACCTGGACTGATCCAGAACTGCCACATACCCACACACTGGACGGATCCAGAACTGCCACATACCTGCACCTGGACTGATCCAGAACTGCTACATACCCGCACCTAGACTGATCCAGAACTGCCAGATTCCCACACCTGGACTGATCCATAACTGATACATACCCACACCAGGACTGATCCAGAACTGCCACACACCCACACCTGGACTGATCCAGAACTGCCAGATTCCCACACCTGGACTGATCCAGAACTGCTACATACTCACACCTGGACAGATCCTGAACTGCTACATACCCACACCTGGACTGTTCCAGAACTGTCCCATTCCCACACCTGGACTAATCCAGAACTGCTACATACTCACACCTGGACAGATCCTGAACTGCTACATACCCACACCTGGACTGTTCCAGAACTGCCGGATTCCCACACCTGGACTAATCCAGAACTGCTACATACCCACACCTGGACTGATCCTGAACTGCTACATACCCAAACCTGGACTGACCCAGAACTGCTACATACCCAAACCTGGACTGATCCAGAACTGATACAGACCCACACCTGGACTGATCCAGAACTGCTACGTACCCAAACCTGGACTGTTCCAGAACTGCTACATACCCACACCGGGACTGATCCAGAACTGCTACATACCAACACGTGGAGTGATCCAGAACTGCTACACACCCACACCTGCAGTGATCCAGAACTGCTACACACCCACACCTGGACTGATCCAGAACTGCCACATTCCCACGCCTGGACTGATCCAGAACTGCTACATACCCACACCTGGACTGATCCAGAACTGTCCCATTCCCACACCTGGACTGATCCAGAACTGCCACATTCCCAAACCTGGACTGTTCCAGAACAGCTACATACCCACACCTGGACTGATCCAGAACTGCTACATACCCACACCTGGACTGATCCAGAACTGCTGCACACCCAAGCCTGGACTGAACCAGAATTGCTACATACCCACACCTGGACTGTTCCAGAACTGCTACACACCCACACCTGGACAGATCCAGAACTGCTACATACCCACACCTGGACAGATCCTGAACTGCTACATACCCAAAACTGGACTGTTCCAGAACTGCCACATACCCACTCCTGGACTGATCCAGAACTGCCAAATACCTGCACCTGGACTGATCCAGAACTGCCACATACCCACACCTGGAGTGTTCCAGAACTGATACATACTCACAACTGGACTGATCCAGAACTGCCACATACGAACACCTGGACTGTTCCAGAACTGATACATACCCACACCTGGACTGATCCAGAACTGCCAAATCCATGCACCTGAACTGACCCTGAGCTGCCACATACCCACACCTGGACTGTTCCAGAACTGCCACATACCCACACTTGAACTGATCCAGAACTGCCACATTCCCACACCTGGACTGATCCAGAACTGCTACATACCCACACCTGGGCTGATCCAGAACTTCTACATACCCACACCTGGACTGATCCAGAACTGCTACATACCCACACGTGGAGTGATCCAGAACTGCTACTACCCACACCTGCAGTGATCCAGAACTGCTACATACCCACACCAGGACTGATCCAGAACTGCTACATACCCACACCTGGGCTGATCCAGAACTTCTACATACCCACACCTGGACTGATCCAGAACTGCTACATACCCACACCTGGACTGATCCAGAACTGCTACATACCAACACCTGCAGTGATCCAGAACTGCTACTACCCACACCTGGACTGATCCAGAACTGATACATATCCACACCTGGACTGATCCAGAACTGCTACATACCTACACCTGGACTGATCCAGAACTGATACACACCCACACCTGGGCTGATCCAGAACTGCTACATACGCACACCTGGGCTGATCCAGAACTGCTACAAACCCACACCTGGACTGATCGAGAACTGATACACACCCACACCTGGACTGATCCAGAACTGCTACATACCCACACCTGGACTGATCGAGAACTGATACACACCCACACCTGGACTGATCCAGAACTGCCAGATACACATGCCTGGAGTGAACCAGAACTGATACACTCCCACACCTGGACTGATCCAAAACTCACACATACCCACATCTGGAGTGAGCCAGAACTGCCACATACCCACATCTGGACTGATCCAGAACTTTTACATACCCACACCTGGACAGATCCTGAACTGCTACATAACCACACCTGGAGTGATCCAGAACTGATACATTCCCCCACCTGGACTGACACACTCCCACACCTGGACTGATCCAGAACTGCTACATACCCACACCTGGTTTAATCCAGAACTGCTACATACCCACACCTGGACGGATCCAGAACTGCCACACACCTGCACCTGGTCTGATCCAGAACTGCTACATACCAGCACCTGGACTGATCCAGAACTGTTAGATACCTACACCTGGACTGATCCAGAACTGCTGCATACCCACATCTGGTCTGAACCAGAACTGCTATACACCCACACCTGGACTGATCCAGAACCGCTACATACCCACACCTGGACAGATCCAGAACTGCCACATACCCACACCTGGACTGATCCAGAACTGCCACATACCTGCATCTGGACTGAAACGGAACTGCCACATACCCACACCTGGACAGATCCAGAACTGCTACATACCCACACCTGGACTGATCCAGAACTGCCAGATTCCCACACCTGGACTGATCCAGAACTGCTACATACCCACACCTGGACTGATCCAGAACTGATACAGACCCACACCTGGAGTGATCCAGAACTGCTACGTGCCCAAACCTGGACTGTTCCAGAACTGCTACATACCCACACCGGGACTGATCCAGAACTGCTACATACCAACACGTGGTGTGATCCAGAACTGCTACACACCCACACCTGCAGTGATCCAGAACTGCTACACACCCACACCTGGACCGATCCAGAACTGCCACATTCCCACGCCTGGACTGATCCAGAACTGCTACATACCCACACCTGGACTGATCCAGAACTGTCCCATTCCCACACCTGGACTGATCCAGAACTGCCACATTCCCAAACCTGGACTGTTCCAGAACTGCTACATACCCACACCTGGACTGATCCAGAACTGCTACATACCCAAACCTGGACTGATCCAGAACTGCTACATCCCCAAACCTGGACTGTTCCAGAACTGCTACATACCCACACCTGGACTGATCCAGGACTGCTACATACCCACACGTGGAGTGATCCAGAACTGCTACTACCCACACCTGCAGTGATCCAGAACTGATACATACCCTCACCAGGACTGATCCAGAACTGCTACATACCCACACCTGGGCTGATCCAGAACTGCTACATACCCACACCTGGACTGATCCAGAACTGCTATATACCCACACCTGGACTGATCCAGAATTGCTACATACCAACACCTGCAGTGATCCAGAACTGCTACTACCCACACCTGGACTGATCCAGAACTGCTACATACCAACACCTGCAGTGATCCAGAACTGCTACTACCCACACCTGGAGTGATCCAGAACTGATACATACCAACACCAGGACTGATCCACAACTGCCACACACCCACACCTGGACTGATCCAGAACTGCCACATACCCACACACTGGACGGATCCAGAACTGCCACATACCTGCACCTGGACTGATCCAGAACTGCTACATACCCACACCTAGACTGATCCAGAACTGCCAGATACACACTCCTGGACTGATCCAGAACTGCCACATTCCCACACCTGGACTGATCCATAACTGATACATACCCACACCAGGACTGATCCAGAACTGCCACACACACACACCTGGACTGATCCAGAACTGCCACATACCCACACCTGGACGGATCCAGAACTGCCACATACCTGCACCTGGACTTATCCAGAACTGCTCCATAACCGCACCTAGACTGATCCAGAACTGTTACATACCCACACCTGGACTGATCCAGAACTGCTACATACCCACACCTGGTCTGAACCAGAACCGCTACATTCCCACACCAGGACTGATCCAGAACTGCTACACACCCACACCTGGACTGATCCAGAACGGCCACATCCCCACACCTGGACTGATCCAGAACTGCTACATCCCCACACCTGGACTGATCCAGAACTGCTGCACACCCACCCCTGGACTGATCCAGAACTGCTACATCCCCACACCTGGACTGATCCAGAACTGCTGCATACCCACTCCTGGACTGATCCAGAACTGCCACATACCTGCACCTGGACTGATCCAGAACTGCCATATACCCACACCTGGACTGTTCCAGAACTGATACATACCCACTCCTGGACTGATCCAGAACTGCCACATACCTGCACCTGGACTGATCCAGAACTGCCACATACCCACACCTGGACAGATCCAGAACTGCCACATACCCACACCTGGACTGATCCAGAACTGCCACATTCCCACACCTGGACTGATCCAGAACTGCTACATACCCAAACCTGGACTGACCCAGAACTGCTACATACCCAAACCTGGACTGTTCCAGAACTGCTACATACCCACACCTGGACTGATCCAGAACTGCTACAAACCAGTACCTGCTGTGATCCGAGAACTGCTACTACCCACACCTGGACAGATCCAGAACTCCTACATCCCCACACCTGGACTGATCCAGAACTTCTACACACCCACACCTGGACTGATCCAGAACTGCTGCACACCCACACCTGGACTGATCCAGAACTGCCACATACACACACCTGGACTGATCCAGAACTGCCACGTACCCACACCTGGACTGATCCAGAACTGATACATACCCACACCTGGACTGATCCAGAACTGCCACATACCCACACCTGGAGTGATCCAGAACTGCGAAATATCCACACCTGGACTGATCCAGAACTGCTGCACAACCACACCTGGACTGATCCAGAACTGCCACTTACACACACCTGGACTGATCCTGAACTGCCACGTACCCACAGCAGGACTGATCCAGAACTGATACATACCCACACCTGGACTGATCCAGAACTGCCACATACCCACACCTGGCGTGATCCAGAACTGCGAAATACCCACCCCTGGACTGATCCAGAACTGCTACAAACCCACGCTTGGACTGATCCAGAACTGCTACATACCCACACCTGGAGTGATCAAGATCTGATTCACACCCACATCTGGACTGATCCAGAACTGCTACATACCCACACCTGGTCTGAACCAGAACTGCTACATACCCACACCAGGACTGATCCAGAACTGCTACACACCCACACTTGGACTGATCCAGAACGGCCACATACCCACACCTGGACTGATCCAGAACTGCTGCACACCCACACCTGGACTGATCCAGAACTGCTACATATCCACACCTGGATTGATCCAGAACTGATACATACCCACACCTGGACTGATCCAGAACTGCCACACACCCACACCTGGACTGATCCAGAACTGCCAGATTCCCACACCTGGACTGATCCAGAACTGCTACATACTCACACCTGGACAGATCCTGAACTGCTACATATCCACACCTGGACTGTTCCAGAACTGTCCCATTCCCACACCTGGACTAATCCAGAACTGCTACATACTCACACCTGGACAGATCCTGAACTGCTACATACCCACACCTGGACTGTTCCAGAACTGCCAGATTCCCACACCTGGACTAATCCAGAACTGCTACATACCCACACCTGGACTGATCCTGAACTGCTACATACCCAAACCTGGACTGACCCAGAACTGCTACGTACCCAAACCTGGACTGATCCAGAACTGATACAGACCCACACCTGGACTGATCCAGAACTGCTACGTACCCAAACCTGGACTGTTCCAGAACTGCTACATACCCACACCGGGACTGATCCAGAACTGCTACATACCAACACGTGGAGTGATCCAGAACTGCTACACACCCACACCTGCAGTGATCCAGAACTGCTACACACCCACACCTGGGCTGATCCAGAACTGCCACATTCCCACGCCTGGACTGATCCAGAACTGCTACATACCCACACCTGGACTGATCCAGAACTGTCCCATTTCCACACCTGGACTGATCCAGAACTGCCACATTCCCAAACCTGGACTGTTCCAGAACAGCTACATACCCACACCTGGACTGATCCAGAACTGCTACATACCCAAACCTGGACTGATCCAGAACTGCTACATCCCCAAACCTGGACTGTTCCAGAACTGCTACATACCCACACCTGGACTGATCCAGAACTGCTACATACCCACACGTGGAGTGATCCAGAACTGCTACTACCCACACCTACAGTGATCCAGAACTGATACATACCCTCACCAGGACTGATCCAGAACTGCTACATACCCACACCTGGACTGATCCAGAACTGCTATATACCCACACCTGGACTGATCCAGAATTGCTACATACCAACACCTGCAGTGATCCAGAACTGCTACTACCCACACCTGGAGTGATCCAGAACTGATACATACCAACACCAGGACTGATCCACAACTGCCACACACCCACACCTGGACTGATCCAGAACTGCCACATACCCACACACTGGACGGATCCAGAACTGCCACATACCTGCACCTGGACTGATCCAGAACTGCTACATACCCGCACCTAGACTGATCCAGAACTGCCAGATTCCCACACCTGGACTGATCCATAACTGATACATACCCACACCAGGACTGATCCAGAACTGCCACACACCCACACCTGGACTGATCCAGAACTGCCAGATTCCCACACCTGGACTGATCCAGAACTGCTACATACTCACACCTGGACAGATCCTGAACTGCTACATACCCACACCTGGACTGTTCCAGAACTGTCCCATTCCCACACCTGGACTAATCCAGAACTGCTACATACTCACACCTGGACAGATCCTGAACTGCTACATACCCACACCTGGACTGTTCCAGAACTGCCGGATTCCCACACCTGGACTAATCCAGAACTGCTACATACCCACACCTGGACTGATCCTGAACTGCTACATACCCAAACCTGGACTGACCCAGAACTGCTACATACCCAAACCTGGACTGATCCAGAACTGATACAGACCCACACCTGGACTGATCCAGAACTGCTACGTACCCAAACCTGGACTGTTCCAGAACTGCTACATACCCACACCGGGACTGATCCAGAACTGCTACATACCAACACGTGGAGTGATCCAGAACTGCTACACACCCACACCTGCAGTGATCCAGAACTGCTACACACCCACACCTGGACTGATCCAGAACTGCCACATTCCCACGCCTGGACTGATCCAGAACTGCTACATACCCACACCTGGACTGATCCAGAACTGTCCCATTCCCACACCTGGACTGATCCAGAACTGCCACATTCCCAAACCTGGACTGTTCCAGAACAGCTACATACCCACACCTGGACTGATCCAGAACTGCTACATACCCAAACCTGGACTGATCCAGAACTGCTACATCCCCAAACCTGGACTGTTCCAGAACTGCTACATACCCACACCTGGACTGATCCAGAACTGCTACATACCCACACGTGGAGTGATCCAGAACTGCTACTACCCACACCTGCAGTGATCCAGAACTGATACATACCCTCACCAGGACTGATCCAGAACTGCTACATACCCACACCTGGGCTGATCCAGAACTGCTACATACCCACACCTGGACTGATCCAGAACTGCTATATACCCACACCTGGACTGATCCAGAATTGCTACATACCAACACCTGCAGTGATCCAGAACTGCTACTACCCACACCTGGAGTGATCCAGAACTGATACATACCAACACCAGGACTGATCCACAACTGCCACACACCCACACCTGGACTGATCCAGAACTGCCACATACCCACACACTGGACGGATCCAGAACTGCCACATACCTGCACCTGGACTGATCCAGAACTGCTACATACCCGCACCTAGACTGATCCAGAACTGCCAGATTCCCACACCTGGACTGATCCATAACTGATACATACCCACACCAGGACTGATCCAGAACTGTCACACACCCACACCTGGACTGACCCAGAACTGCCACATACCCACACCTGGACGGATCCAGAACTGCCACATACCTGCACCTGGACTGATCCAGAACTGCTCCATACCCACACCTGGACTGATCTAGAACTGCTACATACCCACACCTGGTCTGAACCAGAACCGCTACATACCCACACCAGGACTGATCCAGAACTGCTACACACCCACACCTGGACTGATCCAGAATGGCCACATCCCCACACCTGGACTGATCCAGAACTGCTACGCACCCACACCTGGACTGATCCAGAACTGCTACATACCCACACCTGGACTGATCCAGAACTGCCACATACCTGCACCTGGACTGATCCAGAACTGCTACATACCCGCACCGAGACTGATCCAGAACTGCCAGATTCCCACACCTGGACTGATCCATAACTGATACATACCCACACCAGGACTGATCCAGAACTGCCACACACCCACACCTGGACTGACCCAGAACTGCCACATACCCACACCTGGACTGATCCAGAACTGCTACACACCCACACCAGGACTGATCCAGAACTGCTACACACCCACACCTGGACTGATCCAGAATGGCCACATCCCCACACCTGGACTGATCCAGAACTGCTACGCACCCACACCTGGACTGATCCAGAACTGCTACATACCCACTCCTGGACTGATCCAGAACTGCCACATACACACACCTGGACTGATCCAGAACTGCTACATACCCACACCTGGACTGATCCAGAACTGCTACGCACCCACACCTGGACTGATCCAGAACTGCTACATACCCACACCTGGACTGATCCAGAACTGCCACATACACACACCTGGACTGATCCAGAACTGCTACATACCCACACCTGGACTGATCCAGAACTGTTACATACCCACACCTGGACTGATCCAGAATTGCTACATACCCACACCTGGACTGATCCAGAACTGCCACATACCTGCACCTGGACTGATCCAGAACTGCCACATACCCACTCCTGGACTGATCCAGAACTGCCACATACCTGCACCTGGACTGATCCAGAACTGCCACATACCCACACCTGGACTGTTCCAGAACTGATACATACCCACACCTGGACTGATCCAGAACTGCCAAATCCATGCACCTGAACGGACGCTGAACTGCTATATACCCACACCTGGACAGATCCAGAACTGCTACATACCCACACCTGGACTGATCCAGAACTGCCACATACCCACACCTGGACTGATCCAGAACTGCCACATTCCCACACCTGGACTGATCCAGAACTGCTACATACCCAAACCTGGACTGACCCAGAACTGCTACATACCCAAACCTGGACTGTTCCAGAACTGCTACATACCCACACCTGGACTGATCCAGAACTGCTACAAACCAATACCTGCTGTGATCCAGAACTGCTACTACCCACACCTGGACTGATCCAGAACTCCTACATCCCCACACCTGGACTGATCCAGAACTTCTACACACCCACACCTGGACTGATCCAGAACTGCCACATACACACACCTGGACTGATCCAGAACTGTGACGTACCCACACCTGCACTGATCCAGAACTGATACATACCCACACCTGGACTGATCCAGAACTGCCACATACACACACCTGGACTGATCCAGAACTGCCACATACCCACACCTGGAGTGATCCAGAACTGCGAAATACCCACACCCGGACTGATCCAGAACTGCTGCACACCCACACCTGGACTGATCCAGAACTGCCACATACATACACCTGGACTGATCCAGAACTGCCACATACCCACACCTGGACTGATCCAGAACTGCCACATACCCACACCTGGCGTGATCCAGAACTGCGAAATACCCACACCTGGACTGATCCAGAACTGCTACAAACCCACACTTGGACTGATCCAGAACTGCTACATACCCACACCTGGACTGATCCAGAACTGCTGCACACCCACACCTGGACTGATCCAGAACTGCTACACACCCACACCTGGACTGATCCAGAACGGCCACATACCCACACCTGGACTGATCCAGAACTGCTGCACACCCACACCTGGACTGATCCAGATCTGCCACTTATACACACGTGGACTGATCCAGAACTGCCACGTACCCACACCTGGACTGATACATACCCACACCTGGACTGATCCAGAACTGCCACATACACACACCTGGACTGATCCAGAACTGCTACATATCCACACCTGGATTGATCCAGAACTGATACATACCCACATCTGGACTGATCCAGAACTGCCACACACCCACACCTGGACTGATCCAGAACTGCCACACACCCACACCTGGACTGATCCAGAACTGCTACATACCCACACCTGGACTGAAAAAAAACCCTGGAGGTTCACCAGCAAGTCACCCACCACCCTGACTTGGAAATATATTGTTGTTCCTTCACTGGGGCAACATCCTGGAACTCCCTCCCTAACAGCACCGTGTGTGTACCTGCACCTCCAGGACTGCAGCTGTAAAGAAGGCAGCTCACCACCACCATCTGAGGGCAACAGTGGATGGGCAATAAATGCTGGGCCTAATCAGTGATGCTCACGTCAGTTAAATGAGTTACAGAAAGAAGCTTGGAGGTGACATTGAACATGAACAGGGACACGAAACCGGCAGTAATGCTCCACTTGCAGTTTGGGGGTTCCACTCTATATGTCGTTCAATTGTATACAATAAACCTGAGTGTTACACATGTGGTATTATGGGCAGCAGAATCATGTTTCATGTCGTTAAGACTTCCCAAAATTGAAGGGTAGTTTGTATCAACAGATACACCTGCACACGTACACCTGCACACATACACCTGCACACATACACCTGCACACACACACCTGCACACACACACCTGCACACATACACCTGCACACATACACCTGCACACACACACCTGCACACACACACCTGCACACATACACCTGCACACACACACCTGCACACATACACCTGCGCACACACACACCTGCACACATACACCTGCACACACACACCTGCACACATACACCTGCACACACACACCTGCACACACACACCTGCACACATACACCTGCACACACACACCTGCACACACACACCTGCACACATACACCTGCACACACACACCTGCACACATACACCTGCACACACACACCTGCACACATACACCTGCACACACACACCTGCACACATACACCTGCACACACACACCTGCACACACACACCTGCACACACACACCTGCACACATACACCTGCACACACACACCTGCACACATACACCTGCACACACACACCTGCACACACACACCTGCACACACACACCTGCACACATACACCTGCACACATACACCTGCACACATACACCTGCACACATACACCTGCACACACACACCTGCACACACACACCTGCACACATACACCTGCACACACACCTGCACACACACACCTGCACACATACACCTGCACACATACACCTGCACACAAACACCTGCACACATACACCTGCACACACACACCTGCACACACACACCTGCACACATACACCTGCACACATACACCTGCACACATACACCTGCACACATACACCTACACACACACACCTGCACACATACACCTGCACACATACACCTGCACACATACACCTGCACACATACACCTGCACACACACACCTGCACACACACACCTGCACACACACACCTGCACACACACACCTGCACACATACACCTGCACACATACACCTGCACACACACACCTGCACACACACACCTGCACACACACACCTGCACACACACACCTGCACACACACACCTGCACACATACACCTGCACACACACACCTGCACACATACACCTGCACACACACACCTGCACACATACACCTGCACACATACACCTGCACACATACACCTGCACACACACACCTGCACACATACACCTGCACACACACACCTGCACACACACACCTGCACACATATACCTGCACACATACACCTGCACACATACACCTTCACACATACACCTGCACACACACACCTGCACACACACACCTGCACACATACACCTGCACACATACACCTGCACACATACACCTGCACACATACACCTGCACACACACACCTTCACACATACACCTGCACACATACACCTGCACACGTACACCTGCACACATACACCTGCACACGTACACCTGCACACACACACACCTGCACACACACACCTGCACACATACACCTGCACACATATACCTGCACACATACACCTGCACACATACACCTGCACACATACACCTGCACACACACACCTTCACACATACACCTGCACACATACACCTGCACACGTACACCTGCACACATACACCTGCACACGTACACCTGCACACATACACCTGCACACATACACCTGCACACACACACCTGCACACATACACCTGCACACATACACCTGCACACATACACCTGCACACACACACCTGCACACATACACCTGCACACACACACCTGCACACATACACCTGCACACATACACCTGCACACATACACCTGCACACACACACCTGCACACATACACCTGCACACATACACCTGCACACACACACCTGCACACATACACCTGCACACATACACCTGCACACATACACCTGCACACACACACCTGCACACATACACCTGCACACACACACCTGCACACATACACCTGCACACACACACCTGCACACATACACCTGCACACATACACCTGCACACATACACCTGCACACACACACCTGCACACATACACCTTCACACATACACCTGCACACATACACCTGCACACATACACCTGCACACACACACCTGCACACATACACCTGCACACATACACCTGCACACATACACCTGCACACACACACCTGCACACATACACCTGCACACACACACCTGCACACATACACCTGCACACATACACCTGCACACATACACCTGCACACACACACCTGCACACACACACCTGCACACATACACCTGCACACACACACCTGCACACACACACCTTCACACATACACCTGCACACATACACCTGCACACATACACCTGCACACACACACCTGCACACACACACACCTGCACACACACACCTGCACACATACACCTGCACACATACACCTGCACACACACACCTGCACACATACACCTGCACACATACACCTGCACACATACACCTGCACACATACACCTGCACACATACCTGTGGAGGAACAGATTGGGAAACAGATTTTGGAAAGGTGCAGAAGTCACAGGGTAGTAGTCATGGGCGACTTTAACTTCCCAAATATTGAGTGGAAACTCTTTAGATCAAATAGTTTGGATGGGGTGGTGTTTGTGCAGTGTGTCCAGGAAGCTTTTCTAACACAGTATGTAGATTGTCCGACCAGAGGAGGAGCAATATTGGATTTAGTACTGGGTAATGAACCAGGGCAAGTGATAGATTTGTTAGTGGGGGAGCATTTTGGAGATAGTGACCACAATTCTGTGACTTTCAGTTTAGTAATGGAGAGGGATAGGTACGTGCAACAGGGCAAGGTTTACAATTGGGGGAAGGGTAAATACGATGTTGTCAGACAAGAATTGAAGTGCATAAGTTGGGAACATAGGCTGGCAGGGAAGGACACAAGTGAAATGTGGAACTTGTTCAAGGAACAGGTACGTGTCCTTGATATGTATGTCCCTGTCAGGCAGGGAAGAGATGGTCGAGTGAGGGAACCATGGTTGACAAGAGAGGTTGAATGTCTTGTTAAGAGGAAAAAGGTGACTTATGTAAAGCTGAGGAAACAAGGTTCAGACAGGGCATTGGAGGGATACAAGATAGCCAGGAGGGAACTGAAGAAAGGGATTAGGAGAGCTAAGAGAGGGCATGAACAATCTTTGGCGGGTAGGATCAAGGAAAACCCCAAGGCCGTTTACACATATGTGAGAAATATGAGAATGACTAGAGCGAGGGTAGGTCCGATCAAGGACAGTAGCGGGAGATTGTGTATTGAGTCTGAGGAGAGGTCTTGAACGAGTACTTTTCTTCAGTATTTACAAATGAGAGGGGCCATATTGTTGGAGAGGACAGTGTGAAACAGATTGGTAAGCTCGAGGAAATACTTGTTAGGAAGGAAGATGTGTTGGGCATTTTGAAAAACTTGAGGATAGACAAGTCCCCCGGGCCTGACGGGATATATCCAAGGATTCTATGGGAAGCAAGAGATGAAATTGCAGAGCCGTTGGCAATGATCTTTTCGTCCTCACTGTCAACAGGGGTGGTACCAGGGGATTGGAGAGTGGCGAATGTCGTGCCCATGTTCAAAAAAGGAACTAGGGATAACCCTGGGAATTATAGGCCAGTTAGTCTTACTTCGGTGGTAGGCAAAGTAATGGAAAGGGTACTGAAGGATAGGATTTCTGAGCATCTGGAAAGACACTGCTTGATTAGGGATAGTCAGCACGGATTTGTGAGGGGTAGGTCTTGCCTTACAAGTCTTATTGAATTCTTTGAGGAGGTGACCAAGCATGTGGATGAAGGTAAAGCAGTGGATGTAGTGTACATGGATTTTAGTAAGGCATTTGATAAAGTTCCCCATGGTAGGCTTATGCAGAAAGTAAGGAGGCATGGGATAGTGGGAAATTTGGCCAGTTGGATAACGAACTGGCTAACTGATAGAAGTCAGAGAGTGGTGGTGGATGGCAAATATTCAGCCTGGATCCCAGTTACCAGTGGCGTACCGCAGGGATCAGTTCTGGGTCCTCTGCTGTTTGTGATTTTCATTAATGACTTGGATGAGGGAGTTGAAGGGTGGGTCAGTAAATTTGCAGATGATACGAAGATTGGTGGAGTTGTGGATAGTAAGGAGGGCTGTTGTCGGCTGCAAAGAGACATAGATAGGATGCAGAGCTGGGCTGAGAAGTGGCAGATGGAGTTTAACCCTGAAAAGTGTGAGGTTGTCCATTTTGGAAGGACAAATATGAATGCGGAATATAGGGTTAATGGTAGAGTTCTTGGCAATGTGGAGGAGCAGAGAGATCTTGGGGTCTATGTTCATACATCTTTGAAAGTTGCCACTCAAGTGGATAGAGCTATGAAGAAGGCCTATGGTGTGCTCGCGTTCATTAACAGAGGGATTGAATTTAAGAGCCGTGAGGTGATGATGCAGCTGTACAAAACTTTGGTTAGGCCACATTTGGAGTACTGTGTACAGTTCTGGTCGCCTCATTTTAGGAAGGATGTGGAAGCTTTGGAAAAGGTGCAAAGAAGATTTACCAGGATGTTGCCTGGAATGGAGAGTAGGTCTTACGAGGAAAGGTTGAGGGTGCTAGGCCTTTTCTCATTAGAACGGAGAAGGATGAGGGGCGACTTGATAGAGGTTTATAAGATGATCAGGGGAATAGATAGAGTAGACAGTCAGAGACTTTTTCCCCGGGTGGAACAAACCATTACAAGGGGACATAAATTTAAGGTGAAAGGTGGAAGATATAGGAGGGCTATCAGAGGTAGGTTCTTTACCCAGAGAGTAGTGGGGGCATGGAATGCACTGCCTGTGGAAGTAGTTGAGTCGGAAACATTAGGGACCTTCAAGCAGCTATTGGATAGGTACATGGATTACGGTAAAATGATATAGTGTAGATTTATTTGTTCTTAAGGGCAGCACGGTAGCATTGTGGATAGCACAATTGCTTCACAGCTCCAGGGTCCCAGGTTCGATTCCGGCTTGGGTCACTGTCTGTGCGGAGTCTGCACGTCCTCCCCGTGTCTGCGTGGGTTTCCTCCGGGTGCTCCGGTTTCCTCCCACAGTCCAAAGATGTGCGGGTTAGGTGAATTGGCCAATGATAAATTGCCCTTAATGTCCAAATTGCCCTTGGTGTTGGGTGGAGGTGTTGAGTTTGGGTAGGGTGCTCTTTCCAAGAGCCGGTGCAGACTCAAAGGGCCGAATGGCCTCCTTCTGCACTGTAAATTCAATGATAATCTATGATTAATCTAGGACAAAGGTTCGGCACAACATCGTGGGCCGAAGGGCCTGTTCTGTGCTGTATTTTCTATGTTCTATGTTCTATGTTCTATGCACCAGTACACATGCACCTGCACGCATACACCTGCACGCATACACCTGCATGCATACACCTGCACGCATACACCTGCACGCATACACCTGCACGCATACACTTGCACACATACACCTGCACACATACACCTGTACATATGCACCTTACACATTCACCAGCACATATACTCCTGTTCACATACACCTGTACACATACACCTGTACACCAGCACATATACACCTGTTCACATACACCTTTACACGTACACCTGTACACATACACCTGTACATATACACCTTACAAATGCACCTGTACACATACACCGGTACAGATACACCAACACATATAGACCTGTACACATACACCTCTACACATACACCTGTACACATACACCTGTACACGTACACCTGTACACGTACACCTGTACACATACACCTGTACACATACACCAGCACAGATACACATGTACACATACACCAGTGCACATACACCTGTACATACACCAGCACATATACACATGTACACATACACCTGTACACATACACCTGTACACATACACCTGTACACATACACCTTACAAATACACCTGTACACATACACCTGTACACATACACCTGTACACATACACCTTACAAATACACCTGTACACATACACCTGTACACATACACCTGTACACATACACCTGTACACATACACCAGCACATATACAGGTGTATGTGACTAGACTACATCATTCTCCCAGGGAAGCCTGTGTTGCTGGCTGCTATTATATAATCCTGATATTTTCATTAGAGCGACTGGTTGATGGTACATTTTGTCCATGTTTTGTTTCGCGGTGAATAATTGAGAAACAATTTGTTTCCAGTGTTCTGGTCTCCCAGAGTGGAGGAGCTACAGTCCCAACATCAAAGAGAGGTGTCAACAGATCCGGTTCCCTGACCCCGGGCTGCGAGCCAGCATTGAGAGTCACATTGAGATCGAGAGCTCAGCAAATGTGATTACAGCTCCCCCAAGTGCTCACCCTAAACCTTCCCGCCTGTCGACTTGGGCACGGGACCAGTAATTCGCAGGTGAAAACAGAAAACGGCAGGAGGTCAGCAGGTCTGGCAGTTTGAGGTCAGTGATCTTTCACGAGACATTTTATTATCGTTCCCGACGCGGATCCGGGTCTGTGGCACCGTGAGGCTGCACGCTAACCACTGCATCACCGCACCGCCAAACTCTTTTTGTAAAATAAATGTAGAGTGCCCAATTATTTTTTTTCCAATGAAGGGGCAATTTAGCGCGGCCAATCCACCTACCCTGCACATCTTTGGGTTGTTGGGGGGGCGAAACCCACGCAGACACGGGGAGAATGTGCAAACTCCACACGGACAGTGACCCAGGGCCGGGATCGAACCTGGGACCTCGCCGCCGTGAGGCAGCAGTGCTAAGCTAACCATGCCGCCCCTGAAATGTTAACGCTTTCTGTGTGCGTGGCTGCGGCTAACGCTGCGAAGTATTGCCGCCGTTTTCTCATTTTATTTTGGATTTCCAGCACCGCAGGATTTTGCTTTTGCATTGCGGAAGAGTTTTTAAAACCCGTTTTCTCCACACTTCTGCTGATGGTACCGACTCAAAACCATCTTCACCGGTCCGTCCTATCACCCACCGGGTCAAATTCACTCTCATCAACTCAAACTTCCTCAACTACCTCACACCAACAATTAGCAACCAATTCCCAACCAGAATTCACCGTCTATCCTGATTCTCACGGCAACCACCATCAATCACTGGATCTCACGAACTATCACTGGCTCTAATTGTCAACCACTGTCTCTCACTGTCAATCATTGGCTCTCACTAACTATCACTGGCTCTCACTGTCTCTCACTGTCAATCACAGTGCTCACTGTCAATCACTGTCTCTCTCTGTCAATCACTGTCTCTCTCTGTCAATCACTGTCTCTCACTGTCTCTCACTATCAATCACTGTCTCTCACTGTCAATCACTGTCTCTCACTGTCAATCACTGTCTCTCACTGTCTCTCACTGTCAATCACTGGCTCTCACTGTCCCTCACTGTCAATCACTGTCACTCACTATCAATCACTGTCTCTCACTGTCAATCACTGGCTCTCACTATCAATATCTGTCTCTTACTGTCAATCACTGTCTCTCACTGTCAATCACTGTCTCTCAATATCAATCACTGTCTCTCACTGTCACTCACTGGCTCTCACTATCAATATCTGTCTCTTACTGTCAATCACTGTCTCTCACTGTCAATCACTGTCTCTCAATATCAATCACTGTCTCTCACTGTCAATCACTGGCTCTCACTATCAATATCTGTCTCTTACTGTCAATCACTGTCTCTCACTGTCAATCACTGTCTCTCACTGTCAATCACTGTCTCTCAATGCCTCTCACTGTTAATCACTGTCTCTCTCTGTCAATCACTGTCTCTCACTGTCAATCACTGTCAATCACTGTTTCTCACTGTCAACCACTGGCTCTCACTGTCATCACTGTCAATCACTGTCTCTCACTGTCTCTCACTGTCAATCACTGTCAATCACTGTCAATCACTGTCTCTCACTGTCAATCACAGGCTCTCACTGTCAATCACTGTCTCTCACTGTCAATCACTGTCTCTCACTGTCAATCACTGGCTCTCACTGTCAATCACTGTCTCTCACTGTCAATCACTGTCTCTCACTATCAATCACTGTCTCTCACTGTCAATCACTGGCTCTCACTGTCAATCACTGTCTCTCTCTGTCTCTCACTGTCAATCACTGTCTCTCACTATCAATCACTGGCTCTCACTGTCAATCACTGTCTCTCACTGTCTCTCACTATCAATCACGGTCTCTCACTGTCTCTCACTATCAATCACTGTCTCTCACTGTCAATCACGGTCTCTCACTGTCTCTCACTATCAATCACGGTCTCTCACTGTCTCTCACTATCAATCACTTGCTCTCACTGTCAATCACTGTCTCTCACTTTCTCTCACTATCAATCACTGTCTCTCACTGTCAATCACTGTCTCTCACTGTCAATCACTGGCTCTCACTGTCAATCACTGTCTCTCACTATCAATCACGGTCTCTCACTGTCTCTCACTGTCAATCACTGTCAATCACTGTCTCTCACTTTCTCTCACTATCAATCACTGGCTCTCACTGTCAATCACTGTCTCTCACTTTCTCTCACTATCAATCACTGTCTCTCACTGTCAATCACTGTCTCTCTCTGTCAAGCACTGTCCCTCACTGTCAATCATTGTCAATCACTGTCTCTCACTGTCAATCACTGTCTCTCACTATCAATCACTGTCTCTCACTGTCAATCACTGTCTCTCACTGTCAATGACTGTCTCTCACTGTCAATCACTGTCTCTCACTGTCTCTCAGTGTCTCTCACTGTCTATCACTGTCTCTCACTGTCAACCACTGTCTCTCACTGTCTCTCAGTGTCTCTCACTGTCTATCACTGTCTCTCACTGTCAATCACTGTCTCTCACTGTCAATCACTGTCTCTCACTATCAATCACTGTCTCTCACTGTCAATCACTGTCTCTCACTGTCAATCACTGTCTCTCACTATCAATCACTGTCTCTCACTATCAATCACTGTCAATCACTGCCTCTCACTGTCTCTCACTTTCTCTCACTGTCTCTTACTGTCAATCACTGTCTCTCACTGTCAATCACTGGCTCTCACTATTCTATATCTGGCTCTCACTGTCAATCACTGTCTCTCACTGTCAATCACTGTCTCTCACTATCAATATCTGTCTCTTACTGTCAATCACTGTCTCTCACTGTCAATCACTGTCTCTCACTGCCTCTCACTGACAATCACTGCCCTTCACTGTCAATCACTGTCTCTCACTGTCAATCACTGTCTCTCACTGTCAATTACTGTCTCTCTCTGTCAATCACTGTCTCTCAATGTCAATCACTGGCTCTCACTGCCAATCACTGTCTCTCACTGTCTCTTACTGTCAATCACTGTCTCTCACTGCCTCTCACTATCAATCACTGCCTCTCACTGTCAATCACTGTCTCTCACTGTCAATCACTGTCTCTCACTGTCAATCACTGTCTCTCAATGTCAATCACTGGCTCTCACTGCCAATCACTGTCTCTCACTGTCTCTTACTGTCAATCACTGTCTCTCACTGCCTCTCACTATCAATCACTGCCTCTCACTGTCAATCACTGTCTCTCACTGTCAATCACTGTCTCTCACTGTCAACCACTGTCTCTCACTGTCAATCACTGTCTCTAACTGTCAATTACTGTCTCTCTCTGTCAATCACTGTCTCTCAATGTCAATCACTGGCTCTCACTGCCAATCACTGTCTCTTACTGTCAATCACTGTTAATCACTGTCTCTCACTGTCTCTCACTGACAATCACTGTCTCTCACTGTCTCTCACTGATAATCACTGTCTCTCTCTGTCAATCACTGTCTCTCACTGTCATCACTGTCTCTCACTGTCATCACTGCCTCTCACTGTCAATCACTGTCTTTCACTGTCTCTCACTGTCAATCACTGTCTCTCACTGTCTCTCACTGTCAATCACTGTCAATCACTGTCTCTCACTGTCTCTCATTGATAATCACTGTCTCTCTCTGTCAATCATTGTCTCTCACTGTCTCTCACTGACAATCACTGTCTCTCACTGTCTCTCACTGTCTCTCACTGTCAATCACTGTCTCTCACTGTCAATCACTGTCTCTCACTGTCAATCACTGTCTCTCACTGTCTCTCACTGTCAATCACTGTCAATCACTGTCTCTCACTGTCAATCACTGTCTTTCACTGTCTCTCACTGTCAATCACTGTCTCTCACTGTCTCTCACTGTCAATCACTGTCTCTCACTGTCTCTCACTGT
Source organism: Scyliorhinus torazame (assembly GCF_047496885.1). Taxonomy (NCBI): domain Eukaryota; kingdom Metazoa; phylum Chordata; class Chondrichthyes; order Carcharhiniformes; family Scyliorhinidae; genus Scyliorhinus; species Scyliorhinus torazame. The sequence continues at coordinate 44,214,210 of NC_092732.1, read as the reverse complement.
CAATCACTGTCAATCACTGTCTCTCACTGTCTCTCATTGATAATCACTGTCTCTCTCTGTCAATCATTGTCTCTCACTGTCATCACTGCCTCTCACTGTCAATCACTGTCTCTCACTGTCTCTCACTGTCATTCACTGTCTCTCACTGTCATCACTGGCTCTCACTGTCATCACTGCCTCTCACTGTCAATCACTGTCTCTCACTATTAATCACTGTCAATCACTGTCTCTCACTGTCTCTAATTGTCAATCACTGCCTCTTACTGTCTCTCACTTTCTCTCACTGTCTCTTCCTGTCAATCACTGTCTCTCACTGTCAATCACTGGCTCTCACTATTCAATATCTGGCTCTCACTGTCAATCACTGTCTCTCACTGTCAATCACTGGCTCTCACTATCAATATCTGTCTCTTACTGTCAATCACTGTCTCTCACTGCCTCTCACTGACAATCACTGCCTCTCACTGTCAATCACTGTCTCTCACTGTCAATCACTGTCTCTCACTGTCAATTACTGTCTCTCACTGTCAATCACTGGCTCTCACTATTCAATATCTGGCTCTCACTGTCAATCACTGGCTCTCACTGTCAATCACTGTCTCTCTCTGTCAATCACTGTCTCTCACTGTCAATCACTGTCTCTCACTGCCTCTCACTGACAATCACTGCCTCTCACTGTCAATCACTGTCTCTCAATGTCAATCACTGTCTCTCACTGTCAATTACTGTCTCTCTCTGTCAATCACTGTCTCTCACTGTCAGTCACTGTCTCTCACTGTCAATCACTGTCTCTCACTGTCAATCACTGTCTCTCACTGTCAATCACTGTCTCTCACTGTCAATCACTGTCTCTCACTGTCTCTCAGTGTCTCTCACTGTCTATCACTGTCTCTCACTGTCAACCACTGTCTCTCACTGTCTCTCAGTGTCTCTCACTGTCTATCACTGTCTCTCACTGTCAATCACTGTCTCTCACTGTCAATCACTGTCTCTCACTGTCAATCACTGTCTCTCACTATCAATCACTGTCTCTCACTGTCAATCACTGTCTCTCACTGTCAATCACTGTCTGTCACTGTCAATCACTGTCTCTCACTATCAATCACTGTCAATCACTGCCTCTCACTGTCTCTCACTTTCTCTCACTGTCAATCACTGTCTCTCACTGTCAATCACTGTCTCTCACTGTCAATCACTGTCTCTCACTATCAATCACTGTCAATCACTGCCTCTCACTGTCTCTCACTTTCTCTCACTGTCTCTTACTGTCAATCACTGTCTCTCACTGTCAATCACTGTCTCTCACTGTCAATCACTGTCTCTCACTATCAATCACTGTCAATCACTGCCTCTCACTGTCTCTCACTTTCTCTCACTGTTTCTTACTGTCAATCACTGTCTCTCACTGTCAATCACTGTCTCTCACTATCAATCACTGTCAATCACTGCCTCTCACTGTCTCTCACTTTCTCTCACTGTCTCTTACTGTCAATCACTGTCTCTCACTGTCAATCACTGTCTCTCACTGTCAATCACTGTCTCTCACTATCAATCACTGTCAATCACTGCCTCTCACTGTCTCTCACTTTCTCTCACTGTTTCTTACTGTCAATCACTGTCTCTCACTGTCAATCACTGTCTCTCACTGTCAATCACTGCCTCTCACTGTCAATCACTGTCAATCACTGTCTCTCACTGTCTCTCACTGTCTCTCACTGATAATCACTGTCTCTCTCTGTCAATCACGGTCTCTCACTGTCATCACTGTCTCTCACTGTCATCACTGCCTCTCACTGTCAATCACTGTCTTTCACTGTCTCTCACTGTCAATCACTGCCTCTCACTGTCTCTCACTTTCTCTCACTGTCAATCACTGTCTCTCACTGTCATCACTGCCTCTCACTGTCAATCACTGTCTTTCACTGTCTCTCACTGTCAATCACTGTCTCTCACTGTCTCTCACTGTCAATCACTGTCAATCACTGTCTCTCACTGTCTCTCACTGTCAATCACTGTCTCTCACTGTCTCTCATTGATAATCACTGTCTCTCTCTGTCAATCATTGTCTCTCACTGTCTCTCACTGACAATCACTGTCTCTCACTGTCTCTCACTGTCTCTCACTGTCAATCACTGTCTCTCACTGTCAATCACTGTCTTTCACTGTCTCTCACTGTCAATCACTGTCTCTCACTGTCTCTCACTGTCAATCACTGTCAATCACTGTCTCTCACTGTCAATCACTGTCTTTCACTGTCTCTCACTGTCAATCACTGTCTCTCACTGTCTCTCACTGTCAATCACTGTCTCTCACTGTCTCTCACTGTCAATCACTGTCAATCACTGTCTCTCACTGTCTCTCATTGATAATCACTGTCTCTCTCTGTCAATCATTGTCTCTCACTGTCATCACTGCCTCTCACTGTCAATCACTGTCTCTCACTGTCATTCACTGTCTCTCACTGTCATCACTGGCTCTCACTGTCATCACTGCCTCTCACTGTCAATCACTGTCTCTCACTATTAATCACTGTCAATCACTGTCTCTCACTGTCTCTAATTGTCAATCACTGCCTCTTACTGTCTCTCACTTTCTCTCACTGTCTCTTCCTGTCAATCACTGTCTCTCACTGTCAATCACTGGCTCTCACTATTCAATATCTGGCTCTCACTGTCAATCACTGTCTCTCACTGTCAATCACTGGCTCTCACTATCAATATCTGTCTCTTACTGTCAATCACTGTCTCTCACTGCCTCTCACTGACAATCACTGCCTCTCACTGTCAATCACTGTCTCTCACTGTCAATCACTGTCTCTCACTGTCAATTACTGTCTCTCACTGTCAATCACTGGCTCTCACTATTCAATATCTGGCTCTCACTGTCAATCACTGGCTCTCACTGTCAATCACTGTCTCTCTCTGTCAATCACTGTCTCTCACTGTCAATCACTGTCTCTCACTGCCTCTCACTGACAATCACTGCCTCTCACTGTCAATCACTGTCTCTCAATGTCAATCACTGTCTCTCACTGTCAATTACTGTCTCTCTCTGTCAATCACTGTCTCTCACTGTCAGTCACTGTCTCTCACTGTCAATCACTGTCTCTCACTGTCAATCACTGTCTCTCACTGTCAATCACTGTCTCTCACTGTCAATCACTGTCTCTCACTGTCTCTCAGTGTCTCTCACTGTCTATCACTGTCTCTCACTGTCAACCACTGTCTCTCACTGTCTCTCAGTGTCTCTCACTGTCTATCACTGTCTCTCACTGTCAATCACTGTCTCTCACTGTCAATCACTGTCTCTCACTGTCAATCACTGTCTCTCACTGTCAATCACTGTCTCTCACTGTCAATCACTGTCTGTCACTGTCAATCACTGTCTCTCACTATCAATCACTGTCAATCACTGCCTCTCACTGTCTCTCACTTTCTCTCACTGTCAATCACTGTCTCTCACTGTCAATCACTGTCTCTCACTGTCAATCACTGTCTCTCACTATCAATCACTGTCAATCACTGCCTCTCACTGTCTCTCACTTTCTCTCACTGTCTCTTACTGTCAATCACTGTCTCTCACTGTCAATCACTGTCTCTCACTGTCAATCACTGTCTCTCACTATCAATCACTGTCAATCACTGCCTCTCACTGTCTCTCACTTTCTCTCACTGTTTCTTACTGTCAATCACTGTCTCTCACTGTCAATCACTGTCTCTCACTATCAATATCTGTCTCTTACTGTCAATCACTGTCTCTCACTGTCAATCACTGTCTCTCACTGCCTCTCACTGACAATCACTGCCCTTCACTGTCAATCACTGTCTCTCAATGTCAATCACTGGCTCTCACTGCCAATCACTGTCTCTCACTGTCTCTTACTGTCAATCACTGTCTTTCACTGTCTCTCACTGTCAATCACTGTCTCTCACTGTCTCTCACTGTCAATCACTGTCTCTCACTGTCTCTCACTGTCAATCACTGTCAATCACTGTCTCTCACTGTCTCTCATTGATAATCACTGTCTCTCTCTGTCAATCATTGTCTCTCACTGTCATCACTGCCTCTCACTGTCAATCACTGTCTCTCACTGTCTCTCACTGTCATTCACTGTCTCTCACTGTCATCACTGGCTCTCACTGTCATCACTGCCTCTCACTGTCAATCACTGTCTCTCACTATTAATCACTGTCAATCACTGTCTCTCACTGTCTCTAATTGTCAATCACTGCCTCTTACTGTCTCTCACTTTCTCTCACTGTCTCTTCCTGTCAATCACTGTCTCTCACTGTCAATCACTGGCTCTCACTATTCAATATCTGGCTCTCACTGTCAATCACTGTCTCTCACTGTCAATCACTGGCTCTCACTATCAATATCTGTCTCTTACTGTCAATCACTGTCTCTCACTGCCTCTCACTGACAATCACTGCCTCTCACTGTCAATCACTGTCTCTCACTGTCAATCACTGTCTCTCACTGTCAATTACTGTCTCTCACTGTCAATCACTGGCTCTCACTATTCAATATCTGGCTCTCACTGTCAATCACTGGCTCTCACTGTCAATCACTGTCTCTCTCTGTCAATCACTGTCTCTCACTGTCAATCACTGTCTCTCACTGCCTCTCACTGACAATCACTGCCTCTCACTGTCAATCACTGTCTCTCAATGTCAATCACTGTCTCTCACTGTCAATTACTGTCTCTCTCTGTCAATCACTGTCTCTCACTGTCAGTCACTGTCTCTCACTGTCAATCACTGTCTCTCACTGTCAATCACTGTCTCTCACTGTCAATCACTGTCTCTCACTGTCAATCACTGTCTCTCACTGTCTCTCAGTGTCTCTCACTGTCTATCACTGTCTCTCACTGTCAACCACTGTCTCTCACTGTCTCTCAGTGTCTCTCACTGTCTATCACTGTCTCTCACTGTCAATCACTGTCTCTCACTGTCAATCACTGTCTCTCACTGTCAATCACTGTCTCTCACTATCAATCACTGTCTCTCACTGTCAATCACTGTCTCTCACTGTCAATCACTGTCTGTCACTGTCAATCACTGTCTCTCACTATCAATCACTGTCAATCACTGCCTCTCACTGTCTCTCACTTTCTCTCACTGTCAATCACTGTCTCTCACTGTCAATCACTGTCTCTCACTGTCAATCACTGTCTCTCACTATCAATCACTGTCAATCACTGCCTCTCACTGTCTCTCACTTTCTCTCACTGTCTCTTACTGTCAATCACTGTCTCTCACTGTCAATCACTGTCTCTCACTGTCAATCACTGTCTCTCACTATCAATCACTGTCAATCACTGCCTCTCACTGTCTCTCACTTTCTCTCACTGTTTCTTACTGTCAATCACTGTCTCTCACTGTCAATCACTGTCTCTCACTATCAATCACTGTCAATCACTGCCTCTCACTGTCTCTCACTTTCTCTCACTGTTTCTTACTGTCAATCACTGTCTCTCACTGTCAATCACTGTCTCTCACTATCAATATCTGTCTCTTACTGTCAATCACTGTCTCTCACTGTCAATCACTGTCTCTCACTGCCTCTCACTGTCAATCACTGTCTCTCACTGTCAACCACTGTCTCTCACTGTCAATCACTGTCTCTAACTGTCAATTACTGTCTCTCTCTGTCAATCACTGTCTCTCAATGTCAATCACTGGCTCTCACTGCCAATCACTGTCTCTTACTGTCTCTCACTGACAATCACTGTCTCTCACTGTCTCTCACTGATAATCACTGTCTCTCTCTGTCAATCACTGTCTCTCACTGTCATCACTGTCTCTCACTGTCATCACTGCCTCTCACTGTCAATCACTGTCTTTCACTGTCTCTCACTGTCAATCACTGCCTCTCACTGTCTCTCACTTTCTCTCACTGTCAATCACTGTCTCTCACTGTCATCACTGCCTCTCACTGTCAATCACTGTCTTTCACTGTCTCTCACTGTCAATCACTGTCTCTCACTGTCTCTCACTGTCAATCACTGTCTCTCACTGTCTCTCATTGATAATCACTGTCTCTCTCTGTCAATCATTGTCTCTCACTGTCTCTCACTGACAATCACTGTCTCTCACTGTCTCTCACTGTCTCTCACTGTCAATCACTGTCTCTCACTGTCAATCACTGTCTCTCACTGTCTTTCACTGTCTCTCACTGTCAATCACTGTCTCTCACTGTCTCTCACTGTCAATCACTGTCAATCACTGTCTCTCACTGTCAATCACTGTCTTTCACTGTCTCTCACTGTCAATCACTGTCTCTCACTGTCTCTCACTGTCAATCACTGTCTCTCACTGTCTCTCACTGTCAATCACTGTCAATCACTGTCTCTCACTGTCTCTCATTGATAATCACTGTCTCTCTCTGTCAATCATTGTCTCTCACTGTCATCACTGCCTCTCACTGTCAATCACTGTCTCTCACTGTCATTCACTGTCTCTCACTGTCATCACTGGCTCTCACTGTCATCACTGCCTCTCACTGTCAATCACTGTCTCTCACTATTAATCACTGTCAATCACTGTCTCTCACTGTCTCTAATTGTCAATCACTGCCTCTTACTGTCTCTCACTTTCTCTCACTGTCTCTTCCTGTCAATCACTGTCTCTCACTGTCAATCACTGGCTCTCACTATTCAATATCTGGCTCTCACTGTCAATCACTGTCTCTCACTGTCAATCACTGGCTCTCACTATCAATATCTGTCTCTTACTGTCAATCACTGTCTCTCACTGCCTCTCACTGACAATCACTGCCTCTCACTGTCAATCACTGTCTCTCACTGTCAATCACTGTCTCTCACTGTCAATTACTGTCTCTCACTGTCAATCACTGGCTCTCACTATTCAATATCTGGCTCTCACTGTCAATCACTGGCTCTCACTGTCAATCACTGTCTCTCTCTGTCAATCACTGTCTCTCACTGTCAATCACTGTCTCTCACTGCCTCTCACTGACAATCACTGCCTCTCACTGTCAATCACTGTCTCTCAATGTCAATCACTGTCTCTCACTGTCAATTACTGTCTCTCTCTGTCAATCACTGTCTCTCACTGTCAGTCACTGTCTCTCACTGTCAATCACTGTCTCTCACTGTCAATCACTGTCTCTCACTGTCAATCACTGTCTCTCACTGTCAATCACTGTCTCTCACTGTCTCTCAGTGTCTCTCACTGTCTATCACTGTCTCTCACTGTCAACCACTGTCTCTCACTGTCTCTCAGTGTCTCTCACTGTCTATCACTGTCTCTCACTGTCAATCACTGTCTCTCACTGTCAATCACTGTCTCTCACTGTCAATCACTGTCTCTCACTGTCAATCACTGTCTCTCACTGTCAATCACTGTCTGTCACTGTCAATCACTGTCTCTCACTATCAATCACTGTCAATCACTGCCTCTCACTGTCTCTCACTTTCTCTCACTGTCAATCACTGTCTCTCACTGTCAATCACTGTCTCTCACTGTCAATCACTGTCTCTCACTATCAATCACTGTCAATCACTGCCTCTCACTGTCTCTCACTTTCTCTCACTGTCTCTTACTGTCAATCACTGTCTCTCACTGTCAATCACTGTCTCTCACTGTCAATCACTGTCTCTCACTATCAATCACTGTCAATCACTGCCTCTCACTGTCTCTCACTTTCTCTCACTGTTTCTTACTGTCAATCACTGTCTCTCACTGTCAATCACTGTCTCTCACTATCAATATCTGTCTCTTACTGTCAATCACTGTCTCTCACTGTCAATCACTGTCTCTCACTGCCTCTCACTGACAATCACTGCCCTTCACTGTCAATCACTGTCTCTCAATGTCAATCACTGGCTCTCACTGTCAATCACTGTCTCTCACTGTCTCTCACTGCCTCTCACTGTCATCACTGTCAATCACTGTCTCTCACTGTCTCTTACTGTCAATCACTGTCTCTCACTGCCTCTCACTATCAATCACTGCCTCTCACTGTCAATCACTGTCTCTCACTGTCAATCACTGTCTCTCACTGTCAATCACTGTCTCTCAATGTCAATCACTGGCTCTCACTGCCAATCACTGTCTCTTACTGTCAATCACTGTCTCTCACTGCCTCTCACTATCAATCACTGCCTCTCACTGTCAATCACTGTCTCTCACTGTCAATCACTGTCTCTCACTGTCAACCACTGTCTCTCACTGTCAATCACTGTCTCTAACTGTCAATTACTGTCTCTCTCTGTCAATCACTGTCTCTCAATGTCAATCACTGGCTCTCACTGCCAATCACTGTCTCTTACTGTCAATCACTGTCAATCACTGTCTCTCACTATCAATCACTGCCTCTCACTGTCAATCACTGTCTCTCACTATCAATCACTGCCTCTCACTGTCAATCACTGTCTCTCACTGTCATCACTGTCTCTCACTGTCATCACTGTCTCTCACTGTCATCACTGCCTCTCACTGTCAATCACTGTCTTTCACTGTCTCTCACTGGCAATCACTGTCTCTCACTGTCTCTCACTGTCAATCACTGTCAATCACTGTCTCTCACTGTCTCTCATTGATAATCACTGTCTCTCTCTGTCAATCACTGTCTCTCACTGTCAATCACTGCCTCTCACTGTCAATCACTGTCTCTCACTGTCTCTCTCTGTCATCACTGCCTCTCACTGTCAATCACTGTCTCTCACTGTCTCTCACTGTCAATCACTGTCTCTCACTGTCATCACTGGCTCTCACTGTCATCACTGCCTCTCACTGTCAATCACTGTCTCTCACTATCAATCACTGTCTCTCACTGTCTCTAATTGTCAATCACTGCCTCTCACTGTCTCTCACTTTCTCTCACTGTCTCTTCCTGTCAATCACTGTCTCTCACTGTCAATCACTGGCTCTCACTATTCAATATCTGGCTCTCACTGTCAATCACTGTCTCTCACTGTCAATCACTGGCTCTCACTATCAATATCTGTCTCTTACTGTCAATCACTGTCTCTCACTGCCTCTCACTGACAATCACTGCCTCTCACTGTCAATCACTGTCTCTCACTGTCAATCACTGTCTCTCACTGTCAATTACTGTCTCTCACTGTCAATCACTGGCTCTCACTATTCAATATCTGGCTCTCACTGTCAATCACTGGCTCTCACTGTCAATCACTGTCTCTCACTGCCTCTCACTGACAATCACTGCCTCTCACTGTCAATCACTGTCTCTCAATGTCAATCACTGTCTCTCACTGTCAATTATTGTCTCTCTCTGTCAATCACTGTCTCTCACTGTCAATCACTGTCTCTCAATGTCAATCACTGGCTCTCACTGTCAATCACTGGCTCTCACTGCCAATCACTGACTCTCACTGTCTCTTACTGTCAATCACTGTCTCTCACTGCCGCTCACTATCAATCACTGCCTCTCACTGTCTATCACTGTCAATCACTGTCTCTCACTGTCAATCACTCTCTCTCACTGTCAATTACTGTTTCTCACTGTCAATCACTGTCTCTCACTGTCAATCACTGTCTCTCACTGTCAATTACTGTCTCTCTCTGTCAATCACTGCCTCTCAATGTCAATCACTGTCTCTCACTGTCAATCACTGCCTCTCACTGTCAATCACTGTCTCTCACTGTCAATCACTGTCTCTCACTGTCAATCACTGTCAATCACTGTCAATCACTGTCTCTCACTGTCAATCACTGTCTCTCACTGTCAATCACTGTCTCTCACTGTCTCTCACTGTCAATCACTGTCTCTCACTGTCAACCACTGGCTCTCACTGTCATCACTGTCAATCACTGTCTCTCACTGTCTCTCACTTTCAATCACTGTCTCTCACTGTCAATCACAGGCTCTCACTGTCAATCACTGTCTCTCACTGTCAATCACTGTCTCTCACTGTCAATCACTGGCTCTCACTGTCAATCACTGTCTCTCACTGTCAATCACTGTCTCTCACTATCAATCACTGTCTCTCACTGTCAATCACTGGCTCTCACTGTCAATCACTGTCTCTCTCTGTCTCTCACTGTCAATCACTGTCTCTCACTATCAATCACTGGCTCTCACTGTCAATCACTGTCTCTCACTGTCTCTCACTATCAATCACGGTCTCTCACTGTCTCTCACTGTCAATCACTGTCAATCACTGTCTCTCACTTTCTCTCACTATCAATGACTGGCTCTCACTGTCAATCACTGTCTCTCACTTTCTCTCACTATCAATCACTGTCTCTCACTGTCAATCACTGTCTCTCACTGTCAATCACTGGCTCTCACTGTCAATCACTGTCTCTCACTATCAATCACGGTCTCTCACTGTCTCTCACTGTCAATCACTGTCAATCACTGTCTCTCACTTTCTCTCACTATCAATCACTGGCTCTCACTGTCAATCACTGTCTCTCACTTTCTCTCACTATCAATCACTGTCTCTCACTGTCAATCACTGTCTCTCTCTGTCAAGCACTGTCCCTCACTGTCAATCATTGTCAATCACTGTCTCTCACTGTCAATCACTGTCTCTCACTATCAATCACTGTCTCTCACTGTCAATCACTGTCTCTCACTGTCAATGACTGTCTCTCACTGTCAATCACTGTCTCTCACTGTCTCTCAGTGTCTCTCACTGTCTATCACTGTCTCTCACTGTCAACCACTGTCTCTCACTGTCTCTCAGTGTCTCTCACTGTCTATCACTGTCTCTCACTGTCAATCACTGTCTCTCACTGTCAATCACTGTCTCTCACTGTCAATCACTGTCTCTCACTATCAATCACTGTCTCTCACTGTCAATCACTGTCTCTCACTGTCAATCACTGTCTCTCACTATCAATCACTGTCTCTCACTATCAATCACTGTCAATCACTGCCTCTCACTGTCTCTCACTTTCTCTCACTGTCTCTTACTGTCAATCACTGTCTCTCACTGTCAATCACTGGCTCTCACTATTCTATATCTGGCTCTCACTGTCAATCACTGTCACTCACTGTCAATCACTGTCTCTCACTATCAATATCTGTCTCTTACTGTCAATCACTGTCTCTCACTGTCAATCACTGTCTCTCACTGCCTCTCACTGACAATCACTGCCCTTCACTGTCAATCACTGTCTCTCACTGTCAATCACTGTCTCTCACTGTCAATTACTGTCTCTCTCTGTCTCTCACTGTCTCTCTCTGTCTCTCACTGTCAATCACTGTCTCTCAATGTCAATCACTGGCTCTCACTGCCAATCACTGTCTCTCACTGTCTCTTACTGTCAATCACTGTCTCTCACAGCCTCTCACTATCAATCACTGCCTCTCACTGTCAATCACTGTCTCTCACTGTCAATCACTGTCTCTCACTGTCAATCACTGTCTCTCAATGTCAATCACTGGCTCTCACTGCCAATCACTGTCTCTCACTGTCTCTTACTGTCAATCACTGTCTCTCACTGCCTCTCACTATCAATCACTGCCTCTCACTGTCAATCACTGTCTCTCACTGTCAATCACTGTCTCTCACTGTCAACCACTGTCTCTCACTGTCAATCACTGTCTCTAACTGTCAATTACTGTCTCTCTCTGTCAATCACTGTCTCTCAATGTCAATCACTGGCTCTCACTGCCAATCACTGTCTCTTACTGTCAATCACTGTTAATCACTGTCTCTCACTGTCTCTCACTGACAATCACTGTCTCTCACTGTCTCTCACTGATAATCACTGTCTGCTCTGTCAATCACTGTCTCTCACTGTCTCTCACTGTCATCACTGCCTCTCACTGTCAATCACTGTCTTTCACTGTCTCTCACTGTCAATCACTGTCTCTCACTGTCTCTCACTGTCAATCACTGTCAATCACTGTCTCTCACTGTCTCTCATCGATAATCACTGTCTCTCTCTGTCAATCACTGTCTCTCACTGTCATCACTGCCTCTCACTGTCAATCACTGTCTCTCACTGTCTCTCACTGTCAATCACTGTCTCTCACTGTCATCACTGGCTCTCACTGTCATCACTGCCTCTCACTGTCAATCACTGTCTCTCACTATCAATCACTGTCAATCACTGTCTCTCACTGTCTCTAATTGTCAATCACTGCCTCTTACTGTCTCTCACTTTCTCTCACTGTCTCTTCCTGTCAATCACTGTCTCTCACTGTCAATCACTGGCTCTCACTATTCAATATCTGGCTCTCACTGTCAATCACTGTCTCTCACTGTCAATCACTGGCTCTCACTATCAATATCTGTCTCTTACTGTCAATCACTGTCTCTCACTGCCTCTCACTGACAATCACTGCCTCTCACTGTCAATCACTGTCTCTCACTGTCAATCACTGTCTCTCACTGTCAATTACTGTCTCTCACTGTCAATCACTGGCTCTCACTATTCAATATCTGGCTCACACTGTCAATCACTGGCTCTCACTGTCATCACTGTCTCTCACTGTCATCACTGCCTCTCACTGTCAATCACTGTCTTTCACTGTCTCTCACTGGCAATCACTGTCTCTCACTGTCTCTCACTGTCAATCACTGTCAATCACTGTCTCTCACTGTCTCTCATTGATAATCACTGTCTCTCTCTGTCAATCACTGTCTCTCACTGTCAATCACTGCCTCTCACTGTCAATCACTGTCTCTCACTGTCTCTCTCTGTCATCACTGCCTCTCACTGTCAATCACTGTCTCTCACTGTCTCTCACTGTCAATCACTGTCTCTCACTGTCATCACTGGCTCTCACTGTCATCACTGCCTCTCACTGTCAATCACTGTCTCTCACTATCAATCACTGTCTCTCACTGTCTCTAATTGTCAATCACTGCCTCTCACTGTCTCTCACTTTCTCTCACTGTCTCTTCCTGTCAATCACTGTCTCTCACTGTCAATCACTGGCTCTCACTATTCAATATCTGGCTCTCACTGTCAATCACTGTCTCTCACTGTCAATCACTGGCTCTCACTATCAATATCTGTCTCTTACTGTCAATCACTGTCTCTCACTGCCTCTCACTGACAATCACTGCCTCTCACTGTCAATCACTGTCTCTCACTGTCAATCACTGTCTCTCACTGTCAATTACTGTCTCTCACTGTCAATCACTGGCTCTCACTATTCAATATCTGGCTCTCACTGTCAATCACTGGCTCTCACTGTCAATCACTGTCTCTCACTGCCTCTCACTGACAATCACTGCCTCTCACTGTCAATCACTGTCTCTCAATGTCAATCACTGTCTCTCACTGTCAATTATTGTCTCTCTCTGTCAATCACTGTCTCTCACTGTCAATCACTGTCTCTCAATGTCAATCACTGGCTCTCACTGTCAATCACTGGCTCTCACTGCCAATCACTGACTCTCACTGTCTCTTACTGTCAATCACTGTCTCTCACTGCCGCTCACTATCAATCACTGCCTCTCACTGTCTATCACTGTCAATCACTGTCTCTCACTGTCAATCACTCTCTCTCACTGTCAATTACTGTTTCTCACTGTCAATCACTGTCTCTCACTGTCAATCACTGTCTCTCACTGTCAATTACTGTCTCTCTCTGTCAATCACTGCCTCTCAATGTCAATCACTGTCTCTCACTGTCAATCACTGCCTCTCACTGTCAATCACTGTCTCTCACTGTCAATCACTGTCTCTCACTGTCAATCACTGTCAATCACTGTCAATCACTGTCTCTCACTGTCAATCACTGTCTCTCACTGTCAATCACTGTCTCTCACTGTCTCTCACTGTCAATCACTGTCTCTCACTGTCAACCACTGGCTCTCACTGTCATCACTGTCAATCACTGTCTCTCACTGTCTCTCACTTTCAATCACTGTCTCTCACTGTCAATCACAGGCTCTCACTGTCAATCACTGTCTCTCACTGTCAATCACTGTCTCTCACTGTCAATCACTGGCTCTCACTGTCAATCACTGTCTCTCACTGTCAATCACTGTCTCTCACTATCAATCACTGTCTCTCACTGTCAATCACTGGCTCTCACTGTCAATCACTGTCTCTCTCTGTCTCTCACTGTCAATCACTGTCTCTCACTATCAATCACTGGCTCTCACTGTCAATCACTGTCTCTCACTGTCTCTCACTATCAATCACGGTCTCTCACTGTCTCTCACTGTCAATCACTGTCAATCACTGTCTCTCACTTTCTCTCACTATCAATGACTGTCTCTCACTGTCAATCACTGTCTCTCACTGCCTCTCACTGACAATCACTGCCTCTCACTGTCAATCACTGTCTCTCAATGTCAATCACTGTCTCTCACTGTCAATTACTGTCTCTCTCTGTCAATCACTATCTCTCACTGTCAGTCACTGTCTCTCACTGTCAATCACTGTCTCTCACTGTCAATCACTGTCTCTCACTGTCAATCACTGTCTCTCACTGTCAATCACTGTCTCTCACTGTCAATCACTGTCTCTCACTGTCTCTCAGTGTCTCTCACTGTCTATCACTGTCTCTCACTGTCAACCACTGTCTCTCACTGTCTCTCAGTGTCTCTCACTGTCTATCACTGTCTCTCACTGTCAATCACTGTCTCTCACTGTCAATCACTGTCTCTCACTATCAATCACTGTCTCTCACTGTCAATCACTGTCTCTCACTGTCAATCACTGTCTGTCACTGTCAATCACTGTCTCTCACTGTCAATCACTGTCTCTCACTGTCAATCACTGGCTCTCACTGTCAATCACTGTCTCTCACTGTCAATCACTGTCTCTCACTGTCAATCACTGTCTCTCACTATCAATCACTGTCTCTCACTGTCAATCACTGTCTCTCACTGTCAATCACTGTCTGTCACTGTCAATCACTGTCTCTCACTATCAATCACGGTCAATCACTGCCTCTCACTGTCTCTCACTTTCTCTCACTGTCTCTTACTGTCAATCACTGTCTCTCACTGTCAATCACTGGCTCTCACTATTCAATATCTGGCTCTCACTGTCAATCACAGTCTCTCACTGTCAATCACTGTCTCTCACTGTCAATCACTGTCTCTCACTATCAATCACTGTCAATCACTGCCTCTCACTGTCTCTCACTTTCTCTCACTGTCTCTTACTGTCAATCACTGTCTCTCACTGTCAATCACTGTCTCTCACTGTCAATCACTGTCTCTCACTGTCAATCACTGTCTCTCACTATCAATCACTGTCAATCACTGCCTCTCACTGTCTCTCACTTTCTCTCACAGTTTCTTACTGTCATTCACTGTCTCTCACTGTCAATCACTGTCTCTCACTATCAATATCTGTCTCTTACTGTCAATCACTGTCTCTCACTGTCAATCACTGTCTCTCACTGCCTCTCACTGACAATCACTGCCCTTCACTGTCAATCACTGTCTCTCACTGTCAATCACTGTCTCTCACTGTCAATCACTGGCTCTCACTGTCAATCACTGTCTCTCACTGTCAATCACTGTCTCTCACTGTCAATCACTGTCTCTCACTATCAATCACTGTCTCTCACTGTCAATCACTGTCTCTCACTGTCAATCACTGTCTGTCACTGTCAATCACTGTCTCTCACTATCAATCACGGTCAATCACTGCCTCTCACTGTCTCTCACTTTCTCTCACTGTCTCTTACTGTCAATCACTGTCTCTCACTGTCAATCACTGGCTCTCACTATTCAATATCTGGCTCTCACTGTCAATCACTGTCTCTCACTGTCAATCACTGTCTCTCACTGTCAATCACTGTCTCTCACTATCAATCACTGTCAATCACTGCCTCTCACTGTCTCTCACTTTCTCTCACTGTCTCTTACTGTCAATCACTGTCTCTCACTGTCAATCACTGTCTCTCACTGTCAATCACTGTCTCTCACTGTCAATCACTGTCTCTCACTATCAATCACTGTCAATCACTGCCTCTCACTGTCTCTCACTTTCTCTCACAGTTTCTTACTGTCATTCACTGTCTCTCACTGTCAATCACTGTCTCTCACTATCAATATCTGTCTCTTACTGTCAATCACTGTCTCTCACTGTCAATCACTGTCTCTCACTGCCTCTCACTGACAATCACTGCCCTTCACTGTCAATCACTGTCTCTCACTGTCAATCACTGTCTCTCACTGTCAATTACTGTCTCTCTCTGTCAATCACTGTCTCTCAATGTCAATCACTGGCTCTCACTGCCAATCACTGTCTCTCACTGTCTCTTACTGTCAATCACTGTCTCTCACTGCCTCTCACTATCAATCACTGCCTCTCACTGTCAATCACTGTTTCTCACTGTCAATCACTGTCTCTCACTGTCAATCACTGTCTCTCAATGTCAATCACTGGCTCTCACTGCCAATCACTGTCTCTCACTGTCTCTTACTGTCAATCACTGTCTCTCACTGCCTCTCACTATCAATCACTGCCTCTCACTGTCAGTCACTGTCTCTCACTGTCAATCACTGTCTCTCACTGTCAACCACTGTCTCTCACTGTCAATCACTGTCTCTAACTGTCAATTACTGTCTCTCTCTGTCAATCACTGTCTCTCAATGTCAATCACTGGCTCTCACTGCCAATCACTGTTAATCACTGTCTCTCACTGTCTCTCACTGACAATCACTGTCTCTCACTGTCTCTCACTGATAATCACTGTCTCTCTCTGTCAATCACTGTCTCTCACTGTCATCACTGCCTCTCACTGTCAATCACTGTCTTTCACTGTCTCTCACTGGCAATCACTGTCTCTCACTGTCTCTCACTGTCAATCACTGTCAATCACTGTCTCTCACTGTCTCTCATTGATAATCACTGTCTCTCTCTGTCAATCACTGTCTCTCACTGTCAATCACTGTCAATCACTGTCTCTCACTGTCTCTCATTGATAATCACTGTCTCTCTCTGTCAATCACTGTCTCTCACTGTCTCTCACTGTCTCTCACTGTCTCTCACTGTCAATCACTGTCTCTCACTGTCATCACTGGCTCTCACTGTCTCTCACTGTCAATCACTGTCTCTCACTGTCATCACTGGCTCTCACTGTCATCACTGCCTCTCACTGTCAATCACTGTCTCTCACTATCAATCACTGTCAATCACTGTCTCTCACTGTCTCTAATTGTCAATCACTGCCTCTCACTGTCTCTCACTTTCTCTCACTGTCTCTTCCTGTCAATCACTGTCTCTCACTGTCAATCACTGGCTCTCACTATTCAATATCTGGCTCTCACTGTCAATCACTGTCTCTCACTGTCAATCACTGGCTCTCACTATCAATATCTGTCTCTTACTGTCAATCACTGTCTCTCACTGCCTCTCACTGACAATCACTGCATCTCACTGTCAATCACTGTCTCTCACTGTCAATCACTGTCTCTCACTGTCAATTACTGTCTCTCACTGTCAATCACTGGCTCTCACTATTCAATATCTGGCTCTCACTGTCAATCACTGGCTCTCACTGTCAATCACTGTCTCTCTCTGTCAATCACTGTCTCTCACTGTCAATCACTGTCTCTCACTGCCTCTCACTGACAATCACTGCCTCTCACTGTCAATCACTGTCTCTCAATGTCAATCACTGTCTCTCACTGTCAATTACTGTCAATCACTGTCTCTCACTGTCAATCACTGTCTCTCAATGTCAATCACTGTCTCTCACTGCCTCTCACTGACAATCACTGCCCTTCACTGTCAATCACTGTCTCTCAATGTCAATCACTGGCTCTCACTGCCAATCACTGTCTCTCACTGTCTCTTACTGTCAATCACTGTCTCTCACTGCCTCTCACTATCAATCACTGCCTCTCACTGTCAATCACTGTCTCTCACTGTCAATCACTGTCTCTCACTGTCAATCACTGTCTCTCAATGTCAATCACTGGCTCTCACTGCCAATCACTGTCTCTTACTGTCAATCACTGTCTCTCACTGCCTCTCACTATCAATCACTGCCTCTCACTGTCAATCACTGTCTCTCACTGTCAATCACTGTCTCTCACTGTCAACCACTGTCTCTCACTGTCAATCACTGTCTCTAACTGTCAATTACTGTCTCTCTCTGTCAATCACTGTCTCTCAATGTCAATCACTGTCTCTCACTGCCAATCACTGTCTCTTACTGTCAATCACTGTTAATCACTGTCTCTCACTGTCAATCACTGTCTCTCTCTGTCAATCACTGTCTCTCACTGTCATCACTGTCTCTCACTGTCATCACTGCCTCTCACTGTCAATCACTGTCTTTCACTGTCTCTCACTGGCAATCACTGTCTCTCACTGTCTCTCACTGTCAATCACTGTCAATCACTGTCTCTCACTGTCTCTCATTGATAATCACTGTCTCTCTCGGTCAATCACTGTCTCTCACTGTCATCACTGCCTCTCACTGTCAATCACTGTCTCTCACTGTCTCTCTCTGTCATCACTGCCTCTCACTGTCAATCACTGTCTCTCACTGTCTCTCACTGTCAATCACTGTCTCTCACTGTCATCACTGGCTCTCACTGTCATCACTGCCTCTCACTGCCAATCACTGTCTCTCACTGTCTCTTACTGTCAATCACTGTCTCTCACTGCCTCTCACTGTCAACCACTGTCTCTCACTGTCAATCACTGTCTCTAACTGTCAATTACTGTCTCTCTCTGTCAATCACTGTCTCTCAATGTCAATCACTGGCTCTCACTGCCAATCACTGTCTCTTACTGTCAATCACTGTTAATCACTGTCTCTCACTGTCTCTCACTGACAATCACTGTCTCTCACTGTCTCTCACTGATAATCACTGTCTGCTCTGTCAATCACTGTCTCTCACTGTCTCTCACTGTCATCACTGCCTCTCACTGTCAATCACTGTCTTTCACTGTCTCTCACTGTCAATCACTGTCTCTCACTGTCTCTCACTGTCAATCACTGTCAATCACTGTCTCTCACTGTCTCTCATCGATAATCACTGTCTCTCTCTGTCAATCACTGTCTCTCACTGTCATCACTGCCTCTCACTGTCAATCACTGTCTCTCACTGTCTCTCACTGTCAATCACTGTCTCTCACTGTCATCACTGGCTCTCACTGTCATCACTGCCTCTCACTGTCAATCACTGTCTCTCACTATCAATCACTGTCAATCACTGTCTCTCACTGTCTCTAATTGTCAATCACTGCCTCTTACTGTCTCTCACTTTCTCTCACTGTCTCTTCCTGTCAATCACTGTCTCTCACTGTCAATCACTGGCTCTCACTATTCAATATCTGGCTCTCACTGTCAATCACTGTCTCTCACTGTCAATCACTGGCTCTCACTATCAATATCTGTCTCTTACTGTCAATCACTGTCTCTCACTGCCTCTCACTGACAATCACTGCCTCTCACTGTCAATCACTGTCTCTCACTGTCAATCACTGTCTCTCACTGTCAATTACTGTCTCTCACTGTCAATCACTGGCTCTCACTATTCAATATCTGGCTCACACTGTCAATCACTGGCTCTCACTGTCATCACTGTCTCTCACTGTCATCACTGCCTCTCACTGTCAATCACTGTCTTTCACTGTCTCTCACTGGCAATCACTGTCTCTCACTGTCTCTCACTGTCAATCACTGTCAATCACTGTCTCTCACTGTCTCTCATTGATAATCACTGTCTCTCTCTGTCAATCACTGTCTCTCACTGTCAATCACTGCCTCTCACTGTCAATCACTGTCTCTCACTGTCTCTCTCTGTCATCACTGCCTCTCACTGTCAATCACTGTCTCTCACTGTCTCTCACTGTCAATCACTGTCTCTCACTGTCATCACTGGCTCTCACTGTCATCACTGCCTCTCACTGTCAATCACTGTCTCTCACTATCAATCACTGTCTCTCACTGTCTCTAATTGTCAATCACTGCCTCTCACTGTCTCTCACTTTCTCTCACTGTCTCTTCCTGTCAATCACTGTCTCTCACTGTCAATCACTGGCTCTCACTATTCAATATCTGGCTCTCACTGTCAATCACTGTCTCTCACTGTCAATCACTGGCTCTCACTATCAATATCTGTCTCTTACTGTCAATCACTGTCTCTCACTGCCTCTCACTGACAATCACTGCCTCTCACTGTCAATCACTGTCTCTCACTGTCAATCACTGTCTCTCACTGTCAATTACTGTCTCTCACTGTCAATCACTGGCTCTCACTATTCAATATCTGGCTCTCACTGTCAATCACTGGCTCTCACTGTCAATCACTGTCTCTCACTGCCTCTCACTGACAATCACTGCCTCTCACTGTCAATCACTGTCTCTCAATGTCAATCACTGTCTCTCACTGTCAATTATTGTCTCTCTCTGTCAATCACTGTCTCTCACTGTCAATCACTGTCTCTCAATGTCAATCACTGGCTCTCACTGTCAATCACTGGCTCTCACTGCCAATCACTGACTCTCACTGTCTCTTACTGTCAATCACTGTCTCTCACTGCCGCTCACTATCAATCACTGCCTCTCACTGTCTATCACTGTCAATCACTGTCTCTCACTGTCAATCACTCTCTCTCACTGTCAATTACTGTTTCTCACTGTCAATCACTGTCTCTCACTGTCAATCACTGTCTCTCACTGTCAATTACTGTCTCTCTCTGTCAATCACTGCCTCTCAATGTCAATCACTGTCTCTCACTGTCAATCACTGCCTCTCACTGTCAATCACTGTCTCTCACTGTCAATCACTGTCTCTCACTGTCAATCACTGTCAATCACTGTCAATCACTGTCTCTCACTGTCAATCACTGTCTCTCACTGTCAATCACTGTCTCTCACTGTCTCTCACTGTCAATCACTGTCTCTCACTGTCAACCACTGGCTCTCACTGTCATCACTGTCAATCACTGTCTCTCACTGTCTCTCACTTTCAATCACTGTCTCTCACTGTCAATCACAGGCTCTCACTGTCAATCACTGTCTCTCACTGTCAATCACTGTCTCTCACTGTCAATCACTGGCTCTCACTGTCAATCACTGTCTCTCACTGTCAATCACTGTCTCTCACTATCAATCACTGTCTCTCACTGTCAATCACTGGCTCTCACTGTCAATCACTGTCTCTCTCTGTCTCTCACTGTCAATCACTGTCTCTCACTATCAATCACTGGCTCTCACTGTCAATCACTGTCTCTCACTGTCTCTCACTATCAATCACGGTCTCTCACTGTCTCTCACTGTCAATCACTGTCAATCACTGTCTCTCACTTTCTCTCACTATCAATGACTGTCTCTCACTGTCAATCACTGTCTCTCACTGCCTCTCACTGACAATCACTGCCTCTCACTGTCAATCACTGTCTCTCAATGTCAATCACTGTCTCTCACTGTCAATTACTGTCTCTCTCTGTCAATCACTATCTCTCACTGTCAGTCACTGTCTCTCACTGTCAATCACTGTCTCTCACTGTCAATCACTGTCTCTCACTGTCAATCACTGTCTCTCACTGTCAATCACTGTCTCTCACTGTCAATCACTGTCTCTCACTGTCTCTCAGTGTCTCTCACTGTCTATCACTGTCTCTCACTGTCAACCACTGTCTCTCACTGTCTCTCAGTGTCTCTCACTGTCTATCACTGTCTCTCACTGTCAATCACTGTCTCTCACTGTCAATCACTGTCTCTCACTATCAATCACTGTCTCTCACTGTCAATCACTGTCTCTCACTGTCAATCACTGTCTGTCACTGTCAATCACTGTCTCTCACTGTCAATCACTGTCTCTCACTGTCAATCACTGGCTCTCACTGTCAATCACTGTCTCTCACTGTCAATCACTGTCTCTCACTGTCATTCACTGTCTCTCACTATCAATCACTGTCTCTCACTGTCAATCACTGTCTCTCACTGTCAATCACTGTCTGTCACTGTCAATCACTGTCTCTCACTATCAATCACGGTCAATCACTGCCTCTCACTGTCTCTCACTTTCTCTCACTGTCTCTTACTGTCAATCACTGTCTCTCACTGTCAATCACTGGCTCTCACTATTCAATATCTGGCTCTCACTGTCAATCACAGTCTCTCACTGTCAATCACTGTCTCTCACTGTCAATCACTGTCTCTCACTATCAATCACTGTCAATCACTGCCTCTCACTGTCTCTCACTTTCTCTCACTGTCTCTTACTGTCAATCACTGTCTCTCACTGTCAATCACTGTCTCTCACTGTCAATCACTGTCTCTCACTGTCAATCACTGTCTCTCACTATCAATCACTGTCAATCACTGCCTCTCACTGTCTCTCACTTTCTCTCACAGTTTCTTACTGTCATTCACTGTCTCTCACTGTCAATCACTGTCTCTCACTATCAATATCTGTCTCTTACTGTCAATCACTGTCTCTCACTGTCAATCACTG
Organism: Scyliorhinus torazame; assembly: GCF_047496885.1. Lineage (NCBI taxonomy): Eukaryota > Metazoa > Chordata > Chondrichthyes > Carcharhiniformes > Scyliorhinidae > Scyliorhinus > Scyliorhinus torazame. Next base: position 44,191,865 of record NC_092732.1, on the reverse strand, counting down.
TCTCTCACTGCCTCTCACTGACAATCACTGCCCTTCACTGTCAATCACTGTCTCTCACTGTCAATCACTGTCTCTCACTGTCAATCACTGGCTCTCACTGTCAATCACTGTCTCTCACTGTCAATCACTGTCTCTCACTGTCAATCACTGTCTCTCACTATCAATCACTGTCTCTCACTGTCAATCACTGTCTCTCACTGTCAATCACTGTCTGTCACTGTCAATCACTGTCTCTCACTATCAATCACGGTCAATCACTGCCTCTCACTGTCTCTCACTTTCTCTCACTGTCTCTTACTGTCAATCACTGTCTCTCACTGTCAATCACTGGCTCTCACTATTCAATATCTGGCTCTCACTGTCAATCACTGTCTCTCACTGTCAATCACTGTCTCTCACTGTCAATCACTGTCTCTCACTATCAATCACTGTCAATCACTGCCTCTCACTGTCTCTCACTTTCTCTCACTGTCTCTTACTGTCAATCACTGTCTCTCACTGTCAATCACTGTCTCTCACTGTCAATCACTGTCTCTCACTGTCAATCACTGTCTCTCACTATCAATCACTGTCAATCACTGCCTCTCACTGTCTCTCACTTTCTCTCACAGTTTCTTACTGTCATTCACTGTCTCTCACTGTCAATCACTGTCTCTCACTATCAATATCTGTCTCTTACTGTCAATCACTGTCTCTCACTGTCAATCACTGTCTCTCACTGCCTCTCACTGACAATCACTGCCCTTCACTGTCAATCACTGTCTCTCACTGTCAATCACTGTCTCTCACTGTCAATTACTGTCTCTCTCTGTCAATCACTGTCTCTCAATGTCAATCACTGGCTCTCACTGCCAATCACTGTCTCTCACTGTCTCTTACTGTCAATCACTGTCTCTCACTGCCTCTCACTATCAATCACTGCCTCTCACTGTCAATCACTGTTTCTCACTGTCAATCACTGTCTCTCACTGTCAATCACTGTCTCTCAATGTCAATCACTGGCTCTCACTGCCAATCACTGTCTCTCACTGTCTCTTACTGTCAATCACTGTCTCTCACTGCCTCTCACTATCAATCACTGCCTCTCACTGTCAGTCACTGTCTCTCACTGTCAATCACTGTCTCTCACTGTCAACCACTGTCTCTCACTGTCAATCACTGTCTCTAACTGTCAATTACTGTCTCTCTCTGTCAATCACTGTCTCTCAATGTCAATCACTGGCTCTCACTGCCAATCACTGTTAATCACTGTCTCTCACTGTCTCTCACTGACAATCACTGTCTCTCACTGTCTCTCACTGATAATCACTGTCTCTCTCTGTCAATCACTGTCTCTCACTGTCATCACTGCCTCTCACTGTCAATCACTGTCTTTCACTGTCTCTCACTGGCAATCACTGTCTCTCACTGTCTCTCACTGTCAATCACTGTCAATCACTGTCTCTCACTGTCTCTCATTGATAATCACTGTCTCTCTCTGTCAATCACTGTCTCTCACTGTCAATCACTGTCAATCACTGTCTCTCACTGTCTCTCATTGATAATCACTGTCTCTCTCTGTCAATCACTGTCTCTCACTGTCTCTCACTGTCTCTCACTGTCTCTCACTGTCAATCACTGTCTCTCACTGTCATCACTGGCTCTCACTGTCTCTCACTGTCAATCACTGTCTCTCACTGTCATCACTGGCTCTCACTGTCATCACTGCCTCTCACTGTCAATCACTGTCTCTCACTATCAATCACTGTCAATCACTGTCTCTCACTGTCTCTAATTGTCAATCACTGCCTCTCACTGTCTCTCACTTTCTCTCACTGTCTCTTCCTGTCAATCACTGTCTCTCACTGTCAATCACTGGCTCTCACTATTCAATATCTGGCTCTCACTGTCAATCACTGTCTCTCACTGTCAATCACTGGCTCTCACTATCAATATCTGTCTCTTACTGTCAATCACTGTCTCTCACTGCCTCTCACTGACAATCACTGCATCTCACTGTCAATCACTGTCTCTCACTGTCAATCACTGTCTCTCACTGTCAATTACTGTCTCTCACTGTCAATCACTGGCTCTCACTATTCAATATCTGGCTCTCACTGTCAATCACTGGCTCTCACTGTCAATCACTGTCTCTCTCTGTCAATCACTGTCTCTCACTGTCAATCACTGTCTCTCACTGCCTCTCACTGACAATCACTGCCTCTCACTGTCAATCACTGTCTCTCAATGTCAATCACTGTCTCTCACTGTCAATTACTGTCAATCACTGTCTCTCACTGTCAATCACTGTCTCTCAATGTCAATCACTGTCTCTCACTGCCTCTCACTGACAATCACTGCCCTTCACTGTCAATCACTGTCTCTCAATGTCAATCACTGGCTCTCACTGCCAATCACTGTCTCTCACTGTCTCTTACTGTCAATCACTGTCTCTCACTGCCTCTCACTATCAATCACTGCCTCTCACTGTCAATCACTGTCTCTCACTGTCAATCACTGTCTCTCACTGTCAATCACTGTCTCTCAATGTCAATCACTGGCTCTCACTGCCAATCACTGTCTCTTACTGTCAATCACTGTCTCTCACTGCCTCTCACTATCAATCACTGCCTCTCACTGTCAATCACTGTCTCTCACTGTCAATCACTGTCTCTCACTGTCAACCACTGTCTCTCACTGTCAATCACTGTCTCTAACTGTCAATTACTGTCTCTCTCTGTCAATCACTGTCTCTCAATGTCAATCACTGTCTCTCACTGCCAATCACTGTCTCTTACTGTCAATCACTGTTAATCACTGTCTCTCACTGTCAATCACTGTCTCTCTCTGTCAATCACTGTCTCTCACTGTCATCACTGTCTCTCACTGTCATCACTGCCTCTCACTGTCAATCACTGTCTTTCACTGTCTCTCACTGGCAATCACTGTCTCTCACTGTCTCTCACTGTCAATCACTGTCAATCACTGTCTCTCACTGTCTCTCATTGATAATCACTGTCTCTCTCGGTCAATCACTGTCTCTCACTGTCATCACTGCCTCTCACTGTCAATCACTGTCTCTCACTGTCTCTCTCTGTCATCACTGCCTCTCACTGTCAATCACTGTCTCTCACTGTCTCTCACTGTCAATCACTGTCTCTCACTGTCATCACTGGCTCTCACTGTCATCACTGCCTCTCACTGTCAATCACTGTCTCTCACTATCAATCACTGTCAATCACTGTCTCTCACTGTCTCTAATTGTCAATCACTGCCTCTCACTGTCTCTCACTTTCTCTCACTGTCTCTTCCTGTCAATCACTGTCTCTCACTGTCAATCACTGGCTCTCACTATTCAATATCTGGCTCTCACTGTCAATCACTGTCTCTCACTGTCAATCACTGGCTCTCACTATCAATATCTGTCTCTTACTGTCAATCACTGTCTCTCACTGTCAATCACTGACAATCACTGCCTCTCACTGTCAATCACTGCCTCTCACTGTCAATCACTGTCTCTCACTGTCAATTACTGTCTCTCACTGTCAATCACTGGCTCTCACTATTCAATATCTGGCTCTCACTGTCAATCACTGGCTCTCACTGTCAATCACTGTCTCTCACTGCCTCTCACTGACAATCACTGCCTCTCACTGTCAATCACTGTCTCTCAATGTCAATCACTGTCTCTCACTGTCAATTATTGTCTCTCTCTGTCAATCACTGTCTCTCACTGTCTCTCACTGTCAATCACTGTCTCTCAATGTCAATCACTGGCTCTCACTGTCAATCACTGGCTCTCACTGCCAATCACTGACTCTCACTGTCTCTTACTGTCAATCACTGTCTCTCACTGCCGCTCACTATCAATCACTGCCTCTCACTGTCTATCACTGTCAATCACTGTCTCTCACTGTCAATCACTCTCTCTCACTGTCAATTACTGTTTCTCACTGTCAATCACTGTCTCTCACTGTCAATCACTGTCTCTCACTGTCAATTACTGTCTCTCTCTGTCAATCACTGCCTCTCAATGTCAATCACTGTCTCTCACTGTCAATCACTGCCTCTCACTGTCAATCACTGTCTCTCACTGTCAATCACTGTCTCTCACTGTCAATCACTGTCAATCACTGTCAATCACTGTCTCTCACTGTCAATCACTGTCTCTCACTGTCAATCACTGTCTCTCACTGTCTCTCACTGTCAATCACTGTCTCTCACTGTCAACCACTGGCTCTCACTGTCATCACTGTCAATCACTGTCTCTCACTGTCTCTCACTTTCAATCACTGTCTCTCACTGTCAATCACAGGCTCTCACTGTCAATCACTGTCTCTCACTGTCAATCACTGTCTCTCACTGTCAATCACTGGCTCTCACTGTCAATCACTGTCTCTCACTGTCAATCACTGTCTCTAACTATCAATCACTGTCTCTCACTGTCAATCACTGGCTCTCACTGTCAATCACTGTCTCTCTCTGTCTCTCACTGTCAATCACTGTCTCTCACTATCAATCACTGGCTCTCACTGTCAATCACTGTCTCTCACTGTCTCTCACTATCAATCACGGTCTCTCACTGTCTCTCACTGTCAATCACTGTCAATCACTGTCTCTCACTTTCTCTCACTATCAATGACTGGCTCTCACTGTCAATCACTGTCTCTCACTTTCTCTCACTATCAATCACTGTCTCTCACTGTCAATCACTGTCTCTCACTGTCAATCACTGGCTCTCACTGTCAATCACTGTCTCTCACTATCAATCACGGTCTCTCACTGTCTCTCACTGTCAATCACTGTCAATCACTGTCTCTCACTTTCTCTCACTATCAATCACTGGCTCTCACTGTCAATCACTGTCTCTCACTTTCTCTCACTATCAATCACTGTCTCTCACTGTCAATCACTGTCTCTCTCTGTCAAGCACTGTCCCTCACTGTCAATCATTGTCAATCACTGTCTCTCACTGTCAATCACTGTCTCTCACTATCAATCACTGTCTCTCACTGTCAATCACTGTCTCTCACTGTCAATGACTGTCTCTCACTGTCAATCACTGTCTCTCACTGTCTCTCAGTGTCTCTCACTGTCTATCACTGTCTCTCACTGTCAACCACTGTCTCTCACTGTCTCTCAGTGTCTCTCACTGTCTATCACTGTCTCTCACTGTCAATCACTGTCTCTCACTGTCAATCACTGTCTCTCACTGTCAATCACTGTCTCTCACTATCAATCACTGTCTCTCACTGTCAATCACTGTCTCTCACTGTCAATCACTGTCTCTCACTATCAATCACTGTCTCTCACTATCAATCACTGTCAATCACTGCCTCTCACTGTCTCTCACTTTCTCTCACTGTCTCTTACTGTCAATCACTGTCTCTCACTGTCAATCACTGGCTCTCACTATTCTATATCTGGCTCTCACTGTCAATCACTGTCACTCACTGTCAATCACTGTCTCTCACTATCAATATCTGTCTCTTACTGTCAATCACTGTCTCTCACTGTCAATCACTGTCTCTCACTGCCTCTCACTGACAATCACTGCCCTTCACTGTCAATCACTGTCTCTCACTGTCAATCACTGTCTCTCACTGTCAATTACTGTCTCTCTCTGTCTCTCACTGTCTCTCTCTGTCTCTCACTGTCAATCACTGTCTCTCAATGTCAATCACTGGCTCTCACTGCCAATCACTGTCTCTCACTGTCTCTTACTGTCAATCACTGTCTCTCACAGCCTCTCACTATCAATCACTGCCTCTCACTGTCAATCACTGTCTCTCACTGTCAATCACTGTCTCTCACTGTCAATCACTGTCTCTCAATGTCAATCACTGGCTCTCACTGCCAATCACTGTCTCTCACTGTCTCTTACTGTCAATCACTGTCTCTCACTGCCTCTCACTATCAATCACTGCCTCTCACTGTCAATCACTGTCTCTCACTGTCAATCACTGTCTCTCACTGTCAACCACTGTCTCTCACTGTCAATCACTGTCTCTAACTGTCAATTACTGTCTCTCTCTGTCAATCACTGTCTCTCAATGTCAATCACTGTCTCTCACTGTCTCTCACTGACAATCACTGTCTCTCACTGTCTCTCACTGACAATCACTGTCTCTCACTGTCTCTCACTGATAATCACTGTCTGCTCTGTCAATCACTGTCTCTCACTGTCATCACTGCCTCTCACTGTCAATCACTGTCTTTCACTGTCTCTCACTGTCAATCACTGTCTCTCACTGTCTCTCACTGTCAATCACTGTCAATCACTGTCTCTCACTGTCTCTCATCGATAATCACTGTCTCTCTCTGTCAATCACTGTCTCTCACTGTCAATCACTGTCTCTCACTGTCAATCACTGTCTCTCACTGTCAATCACTGTCTCTCACTATCAATCACTGTCTCTCTCTGTCATCACTGCCTCTCACTGTCAATCACTGTCTCTCACTGTCTCTCACTGTCAATCACTGTCTCTCACTGTCATCACTGGCTCTCACTGTCATCACTGCCTCTCACTGTCAATCACTGTCTCTCACTATCAATCACTGTCAATCACTGTCTCTCACTGTCTCTAATTGTCAATCACTGCCTCTTACTGTCTCTCACTTTCTCTCACTGTCTCTTCCTGTCAATCACTGTCTCTCACTGTCAATCACTGGCTCTCACTATTCAATATCTGGCTCTCACTGTCAATCACTGTCTCTCACTGTCAATCACTGGCTCTCACTATCAATATCTGTCTCTTACTGTCAATCACTGTCTCTCACTGCCTCTCACTGACAATCACTGCCTCTCACTGTCAATCACTGTCTCTCACTGTCAATCACTGTCTCTCACTGTCAATTACTGTCTCTCACTGTCAATCACTGGCTCTCACTATTCAATATCTGGCTCTCACTGTCAATCACTGGCTCTCACTGTCAATCACTGTCTCTCTCTGTCAATCACTGTCTCTCACTGTCAATCACTGTCTCTCACTGCCTCTCACTGACAATCACTGCCTCTCACTGTCAATCACTGTCTCTCAATGTCAATCACTGTCTCTCACTGTCAATTACTGTCTCTCTCTGTCAATCACTGTCTCTCACTGTCAGTCACTGTCTCTCACTGTCAATCACTGTCTCTCACTGTCAATCACTGTCTCTCACTGTCAATCACTGTCTCTCACTGTCAATCACTGTCTCTCACTGTCAATCACTGTCTCTCACTGTCTCTCAGTGTCTCTCACTGTCTATCACTGTCTCTCACTGTCAACCACTGTCTCTCACTGTCTCTCAGTGTCTCTCACTGTCTATCACTGTCTCTCACTGTCAATCACTGTCTCTCACTGTCAATCACTGTCTCTCACTATCAATCACTGTCTCTCACTGTCAATCACTGTCTCTCACTGTCAATCACTGTCTGTCACTGTCAATCACTGTCTCTCACTGTCAATCACTGTCTCTCACTGTCAATCACTGGCTCTCACTGTCAATCACTGTCTCTCACTGTCAATCACTGTCTCTCACTGTCAATCACTGTCTCTCACTATCAATCACTGTCTCTCACTGTCAATCACTGTCTCTCACTGTCAATCACTGTCTGTCACTGTCAATCACTGTCTCTCACTATCAATCACGGTCAATCACTGCCTCTTACTGTCTCTCACTTTCTCTCACTGTCTCTTACTGTCAATCACTGTCTCTCACTGTCAATCACTGGCTCTCACTATTCAATATCTGGCTCTCACTGTCAATCACTGTCTCTCACTGTCAATCACTGTCTCTCACTGTCAATCACTGTCTCTCACTATCAATCACTGTCAATCACTGCCTCTCACTGTCTCTCGCTTTCTCTCACTGTCTCTTACTGTCAATCACTGTCTCTCACTGTCAATCACTGTCTCTCACTGTCAATCACTGTCTCTCACTGTCAATCACTGTCTCTCACTATCAATCACTGTCAATCACTGCCTCTCACTGTCTCTCACTTTCTCTCACAGTTTCTTACTGTCATTCACTGTCTCTCACTGTCAATCACTGTCTCTCACTATCAATATCTGTCTCTTACTGTCAATCACTGTCTCTCACTGTCAATCACTGTCTCTCACTGCCTCTCACTGACAATCACTGCCCTTCACTGTCAATCACTGTCTCTCACTGTCAGTCACTGTCTCTCACTGTCAATTACTGTCTCTCTCTGTCAATCACTGTCTCTCAATGTCAATCACTGGCTCTCACTGCCAATCACTGTCTCTCACTGTCTCTTACTGTCAATCACTGTCTCTCACTGCCTCTCACTATCAATCACTGCCTCTCACTGTCAATCACTGTCTCTCACTGTCAATCACTGTCTCTCACTGTCAATCACTGTCTCTCAATGTCAATCACTGGCTCTCACTGCCAATCACTGTCTCTCACTGTCTCTTACTGTCAATCACTGTCTCTCACTGCCTCTCACTATCAATCACTGCCTCTCACTGTCAATCACTGTCTCTCACTGTCAATCACTGTCTCTCACTGTCAACCACTGTCTCTCACTGTCAATCACTGTCTCTAACTGTCAATTACTGTCTCTCTCTGTCAATCACTGTCTCTCAATGTCAATCACTGGCTCTCACTGCCAATCACTGTCTCTTACTGTCAATCACTGTTAATCACTGTCTCTCACTGTCTCTCACTGACAATCACTGTCTCTCACTGTCTCTCACTGATAATCACTGTCTCTCTCTGTCAATCACTGTCTCTCACTGTCATCACTGCCTCTCACTGTCAATCACTGTCTTTCACTGTCTCTCACTGGCAATCACTGTCTCTCACTGTCTCTCACTGTCAATCACTGTCAATCACTGTCTCTCACTGTCTCTCATTGATAATCACTGTCTCTCTCTGTCAATCACTGTCTCTCACTGTCATCACTGCCTCTCACTGTCAATCACTGTCTCTCACTGTCTCTCTCTGTCATCACTGCCTCTCACTGTCAATCACTGTCTCTCACTGTCTCTCACTGTCAATCACTGTCTCTCACTGTCATCACTGGCTCTCACTGTCATCACTGCCTCTCACTGTCAATCACTGTCTCTCACTATCAATCACTGTCAATCACTGTCTCTCACTGTCTCTAATTGTCAATCACTGCCTCTCACTGTCTCTCACTTTCTCTCACTGTCTCTTCCTGTCAATCACTGTCTCTCACTGTCAATCACTGTCTCTCACTGTCAATCACTGTCTCTCACTGTCAATCACTGGCTCTCACTATTCAATATCTGGCTCTCACTGTCAATCACTGTCTCTCACTGTCAATCACTGGCTCTCACTATCAATATCTGTCTCTTACTGTCAATCACTGTCTCTCACTGCCTCTCACTGACAATCACTGCCTCTCACTGTCAATCACTGTCTCTCACTGTCAATCACTGTCTCTCACTGTCAATTACTGTCTCTCACTGTCAATCACTGGCTCTCACTATTCAATATCTGGCTCACACTGTCAATCACTGGCTCTCACTGTCAATCACTGTCTCTCTCTGTCAATCACTGTCTCTCACTGTCAAACACTGTCTCTCACTGCCTCTCACTGACAATCACTGCCTCTCACTGTCAATCACTGTCTCTCAATGTCAATCACTGTCTCTCACTGTCAATTACTGTCTCTCTCTGTCAATCACTGTCTCTCACTGTCAATCACTGTCTCTCAATGTCAATCACTGGCTCTCACTGTCAATCACTGGCTCTCACTGCCAATCACTGACTCTCACTGTCTCTTACTGTCAATCACTGTCTCTCACTGCCGCTCACTATCAATCACTGCCTCTCACTGTCTATCACTGTCAATCACTGTCTCTCACTGTCAATCACTCTCTCTCACTGTCAATTACTGTTTCTCACTGTCAATCACTGTCTCTCACTGTCAATCACTGTCTCTCACTGTCAATTACTGTCTCTCTCTGTCAATCACTGCCTCTCAATGTCAATCACTGTCTCTCACTGTCAATCACTGCCTCTCACTGTCAATCACTGTCTCTCACTGTCAATCACTGTCTCTCACTGTCAATCACTGTCAATCACTGTCAATCACTGTCTCTCACTGTCAATCACTGTCTCTCACTGTCAATCACTGTCTCTCACTGTCTCTCACTGTCAATCACTGTCTCTCACTGTCAACCACAGGCTCTCACTGTCATCACTGTCAATCACTGTCTCTCACTGTCTCTCACTTTCAATCACTGTCTCTCACTGTCAATCACAGGCTCTCACTGTCAACCACTGTCTCTCACTGTCAATCACTGTCTCTCACTGTCAATCACTGGCTCTCACTGTCAATCACAGGCTCTCACTGTCAATCACTGTCTCTCACTATCAATCACTGTCTCTCACTGTCAATCACTGGCTCTCACTGTCAATCACTGTCTCTCTCTGTCTCTCACTGTCAATCACTGTCTCTCACTATCAATCACTGGCTCTCACTGTCAATCACTGTCTCTCACTGTCTCTCACTATCAATCACGGTCTCTCACTGTCTCTCACTGTCAATCACTGTCAATCACTGTCTCTCACTTTCTCTCACTATCAATGACTGGCTCTCACTGTCAATCACTGTCTCTCACTTTCTCTCACTATCAATCACTGTCTCTCACTGTCAATCACTGTCCCTCACTGTCAATCACTGGCTCTCACTGTCAATCACTGTCTCTCACTATCAATCACGGTCTCTCACTGTCTCTCACTGTCAATCACTGTCAATCACTGTCTCTCACTTTCTCTCACTATCAATCACTGGCTCTCACTGTCAATCACTGTCTCTCACTTTCTCTCACTATCAATCACTGTCTCTCACTGTCAATCACTGTCTCTCTCTGTCAAGCACTGTCCCTCACTGTCAATCATTGTCAATCACTGTCTCTCACTGTCAATCACTGTCTCTCACTATCAATCACTGTCTCTCACTGTCAATGACTGTCTCTCACTGTCAATGACTGTCTCTCACTGTCAATCACTGTCTCTCACTGTCTCTCAGTGTCTCTCACTGTATATCACTGTCTCTCACTGTCAACCACTGTCTCTCACTGTCTCTCAGTGTCTCTCACTGTCTATCACTGTCTCTCACTGTCAATCACTGTCTCTCACTGTCAATCACTGTCTCTCACTGTCAATCACTGTCTCTCACTATCAATCACTGTCTCTCACTGTCAATCACTGTCTCTCACTGTCAATCACTGTCTCTCACTATCAATCACTGTCTCTCACTGTCAATCACTGGCTCTCACTATTCTATATCTGGCTCTCACTGTCAATCACTGTCACTCACTGTCAATCACTGTCTCTCACTATCAATATCTGTCTCTTACTGTCAATCACTGTCTCTCACTGTCAATCACTGTCTCTCACTGCCTCTCACTGACAATCACTGGCCTTCACTGTCAATCACTGTCTCTCACTGTCAATCACTGTCTCTCACTGTCAATTACTGTCTCTCTCTGTCTCTCACTGTCTCTCTCTGTCTCTCACTGTCAATCACTGTCTCTCAATGTCAATCACTGGCTCTCACTGCCAATCACTGTCTCTCACTGTCTCTTACTGTCAATCACTGTCTCTCACTGCCTCTCACTATCAATCACTGCCTCTCACTGTCAATCACTGTCTCTCACTGTCAATCACTGTCTCTCACTGTCAATCACTGTCTCTCAATGTCAATCACTGGCTCTCACTGCCAATCACTGTCTCTCACTGTCTCTTACTGTCAATCACTGTCTCTCACTGCCTCTCACTATCAATCACTGCCTCTCACTGTCAATCACTGTCTCTCACTGTCAATCACTGTCTCTCACTGTCAACCACTGTCTCTCACTGTCAATCACTGTCTCTAACTGTCAATTACTGTCTCTCTCTGTCAATCACTGTCTCTCAATGTCAATCACTGGCTCTCACTGCCAATCACTGTCTCTTACTGTCAATCACTGTTAATCACTGTCTCTCACTGACAATCACTGTCTCTCACTGTCTCTCACTGATAATCACTGTCTGCTCTGTCAATCACTGTCTCTCACTGTCATCACTGTCTCTCACTGTCATCACTGCCTCTCACTGTCAATCACTGTCTTTCACTGTCTCTCACTGTCAATCACTGTCTCTCACTGTCTCTCACTGTCAATCACTGTCAATCACTGTCTCTCACTGTCTCTCATCGATAATCACTGTCTCTCTCTGTCAATCACTGTCTCTCACTGTCTCTCACTGTCAATCACTGTCTCTCACTGTCATCACTGGCTCTCACTGTCATCACTGCCTCTCACTGTCAATCACTGTCTCTCACTATCAATCACTGTCAATCACTGTCTCTCACTGTCTCTAATTGTCAATCACTGCCTCTTACTGTCTCTCACTTTCTCTCACTGTCTCTTCCTGTCAATCACTGTCTCTCACTGTCAATCACTGGCTCTCACTATTCAATATCTGGCTCTCACTGTCAATCACTGTCTCTCACTGTCAATCACTGGCTCTCACTATCAATATCTGTCTCTTACTGTCAATCACTGTCTCTCACTGCCTCTCACTGACAATCACTGCCTCTCACTGTCAATCACTGTCTCTCACTGTCAATCACTGTCTCTCACTGTCAATTACTGTCTCTCACTGTCAATCACTGGCTCTCACTATTCAATATCTGGCTCTCACTGTCAATCACTGGCTCTCACTGTCAATCACTGTCTCTCTCTGTCAATCACTGTCTCTCACTGTCAATCACTGTCTCTCACTGCCTCTCACTGACAATCACTGCCTCTCACTGTCAATCACTGTCTCTCAATGTCAATCACTGTCTCTCACTGTCAATTACTGTCTCTCTCTGTCAATCACTGTCTCTCACTGTCAGTCACTGTCTCTCACTGTCAATCACTGTCTCTCACTGTCAATCACTGTCTCTCACTGTCAATCACTGTCTCTCACTGTCAATCACTGTCTCTCACTGTCTCTCAGTGTCTCTCACTGTCTATCACTGTCTCTCACTGTCAACCACTGTCTCTCACTGTCTCTCAGTGTCTCTCACTGTCTATCACTGTCTCTCACTGTCAATCACTGTCTCTCACTGTCAATCACTGTCTCTCACTATCAATCACTGTCAATCACTGTCTCTCACTGTCAATCACTGTCTGTCACTGTCAATCACTGTCTCTCACTGTCAATCACTGTCTCTCACTGTCAATCACTGGCTCTCACTGTCAATCACTGTCTCTCACTGTCAATCACTGTCTCTCACTGTCAATCACTGTCTCTCACTATCAATCACTGTCTCTCACTGTCAATCACTGTCTCTCACTGTCAATCACTGTCTGTCACTGTCAATCACTGTCTCTCACTATCAATCACTGTCAATCACTGCCTCTCACTGTCTCTCACTTTCTCTCACTGTCTCTTACTGTCAATCACTGGCTCTCACTGTCAATCACTGTCTCTCACTGTCAATCACTGTCTCTCACTGTCAATCACTGTCTCTCACTATCAATCACTGTCAATCACTGCCTCTCACTGTCTCTCACTTTCTCTCACAGTTTCTTACTGTCATTCACTGTCTCTCACTGTCAATCACTGTCTCTCACTATCAATATCTGTCTCTTACTGTCAATCACTGTCTCTCACTGTCAATCACTGTCTCTCACTGCCTCTCACTGACAATCACTGCCCTTCACTGTCAATCACTGTCTCTCACTGTCAATCACTGTCTCTCACTGTCAATTACTGTCTCTCTCTGTCAATCACTGTCTCTCAATGTCAATCACTGGCTCTCACTGCCAATCACTGTCTCTCACTGTCTCTTACTGTCAATCACTGTCTCTCACTGCCTCTCACTATCAATCACTGCCTCTCACTGTCAATCACTGTCTCTCACTGTCAATCACTGTCTCTCACTGTCAATCACTGTCTCTCAATGTCAATCACTGGCTCTCACTGCCAATCACTGTCTCTCACTGTCTCTTACTGTCAATCACTGTCTCTCACTGTCTCTCACTATCAAGCACTGCCTCTCACTGTCAATCACTGTCTCTCACTGTCAATCACTGTCTCTCACTGTCTCTCACTGCCTCTCACTATCAATCACTGTCTCTCACTGTCAATCACTGTCTCTCACTGTCAATCACTGTCTCTCACTGTCAACCACTGTCTCTCACTGTCAATCACTGTCTCTAACTGTCAATTACTGTCTCTCTCTGTCAATCACTGTCTCTCAATGTCAATCACTGGCTCTCACTGCCAATCACTGTCTCTTACTGTCAATCACTGTTAATCACTGTCTCTCACTGTCTCTCACTGACAATCACTGTCTCTCACTGTCTCTCACTGATAATCACTGTCTCTCTCTGTCAATCACTGTCTCTCACTGTCATCACTGTCATCACTGTCTCTCACTGTCATCACTGTCTCTCACTGTCATCACTGCCTCTCACTGTCAATCACTGTCTTTCACTGTCTCTCACTGGCAATCACTGTCTCTCACTGTCTCTCACTGTCAATCACTGTCAATCACTGTCTCTCACTGTCTCTCATTGATAATCACTGTCTCTCTCTGTCAATCACTGTCTCTCACTGTCATCACTGCCTCTCACTGTCAATCACTGTCTCTCACTGTCTCTCACTGTCATCACTGCCTCTCACTGTCAATCACTGTCTCTCACTGTCTCTCACTGTCAATCACTGTCTCTCACTGTCATCACTGGCTCTCACTGTCATCACTGCCTCTCACTGTCAATCACTGTCTCTCACTATCAATCACTGTCAATCACTGTCTCTCACTGTCTCTAATTGTCAATCACTGCCTCTCACTGTCTCTCACTTTCTCTCACTGTCTCTTCCTGTCAATCACTGTCTCTCACTGTCAATCACTGGCTCTCACTATTCAATATCTGGCTCTCACTGTCAATCACTGTCTCTCACTGTCAATCACTGGCTCTCAGTATCAATATCTGTCTCTTACTGTCAATCACTGTCTCTCACTGCCTCTCACTGACAATCACTGCCTCTCACTGTCAATCACTGTCTCTCACTGTCAATCACTGTCTCTCACTGTCAATTACTGTCTCTCACTGTCAATCACTGGCTCTCACTATTCAATATCTGGCTCTCACTGTCAATCACTGGCTCTCACTGTCAATCACTGTCTCTCTCTGTCAATCACTGTCTCTCACTGTCAATCACTGTCTCTCACTGCCTCTCACTGACAATCACTGCCTCTCACTGTCAATCACTGTCTCTCAATGTCAATCACTGTCTCTCACTGTCAATTACTGTCTCTCTCTGTCAATCACTGTCTCTCACTGTCAATCACTGTCTCTCAATGTCAATCACTGGCTCTCACTGTCAATCACTGGCTCTCACTGCCAATCACTGACTCTCACTGTCTCTTACTGTCAATCACTGTCTCTCACTGCCGCTCACTATCAATCACTGCCTCTCACTGTCTATCACTGTCAATCACTGTCTCTCACTGTCAATCACTCTCTCTCACTGTCAATTACTGTTTCTCACTGTCAATCACTGTCTCTCACTGTCAATCACTGTCTCTCACTGTCAATTACTGTCTCTCTCTGTCAATCACTGCCTCTCACTGTCAATCACTGTCTCTCACTGTCAATCACTGCCTCTCACTGTCAATCACTGTCTCTCACTGCCAATCACTGTCTCTCACTGTCAATCACTCTCTCTCACTGTCAATTACTGTCTCTCACTGTCAATAACTGTCTCTCACTGTCAATCACTGTCTCTCACTGTCTCTCACTGTCAATCACTGTCTCTCTCTGTCAATCACTGCCTCTCACTGTCAATCACGGTCTCTCACTGTCAATCACAGTCTCTCACTGTCAATCACTGTCTCTGACTGTCAATCACTGTCTCTCACTGTCAATCACTGTCTCTCACTGTCTCTCACTGTCAATCACTGTCAATCACTGCCTCTCACTGTCAATCACTGTCTCTCAATGTCAATCACTGTCTCTCACTGCCAATCACTGTCTCTCACTATCTCTTACTGTCAATCACTGTCTCTCACTGTTAATCACTGTCTCTCACTGTCTCTCACTATCAATCACTGCCTCTCACTGTCAATCACTGGCTCTCACTGTCAATTACTGTCTCTCTCTGTCAATCACTGTCTCTCAATGTCAATCACTGGCTCTCACTGTCAATCACTGTCTCTCACTGTCAATCACTGTCTCTCACTGTCAATCACTGTCTCTCACTGTCAATCACTGTCTCTCACTGTCAATCACTGTCTCTCACTGTCTCTCACTGTCAATCACTGGCTCTCACTGTCAATCACTGTTAATCACTGTCTCTCACTGTCAATTACTGTCTCTCACTGTCAATCACTGTCTCTCACTGACAATCACTGTCTCTCACTGTCAATCACTGTCTCTCACTGTCAATCACTGTCTCTCACTGTCACTCACTATAAATCACTGTCTCTCACTGTCAATCACTGGCTCTCACTGTCAATCACTGTCTCTCACAGTCAATCACTGTCTCTCACTGTCAATCACTGGCTCTCACTGTCAATCACTGTCTCTCACTGTCAATCACTGTCTCTCACTGTCAATCAATGGCTCTCACTGTCAATCACTGTCATTCACTGCCAATCACTGTCTCTCACTATCAATCACTGTCTCTCACTGTCAATCACTGTCTCTCACTGTCAATCACTGGCTCTCACTATCAATATCTGTCTCTTACTGTCAATCACTGCCTCTCACTGTCAATCACTGTCTCTCACTGTCTCTCACTGATAATCACTGTCTCTCTCTGTCAATCACTGTCTCTCACTGTCATCACTGCCTCTCACTGTCAATCACTGTCTCTCACTGTCTCTCACTGATAATCACTGTCTCTCTCTGTCAATCACTGTCTCTCACTGTCTCTCACTGCCAATCACTGTCTCTCACTGTCAATCACTGTCTCTCACTGATAATCACTGTCTCTCACTGTCTCTCACTGTCTCTCACTGTCAACCACTGTCTCTCACTGTCAATCACTGTCTCTTACTGTCAATCACTGTCTCTCACTGTTAATCACTGTCTCTCACTGTCTCTCACTGACAATCACTGTCTCTCACTGTCAATCACTGTCTCTCACTGATAATCACTGTCTCTCACTGTCTATCACTGTCTCTCACTGTCATCACTGCCTCTCACAGTCAATCACTGTCTCTCACTGTCAATCACTGTCTCTCACTGTCAATCACTGTCTCTCACTGTCAATCACTGGCTCTAATTGTCAATCACTGTCTCTCACTGTCATCACTGTCTCTCACTGTCAATCACTGTCTATCAATGTCAATCACTGTCTATCACTGTCAATCACTGTCTCTCACTGTCAATCACTGTCTCTCACTGTCAATCACTGGCTCTAATTGTCAATCACTGTCTCTCACTGTCAATCACTGGCTCTAATTGTCAATCACTGTCTCTCACTGTCAATCACTGTCTATCACTGTCAATCACTGTCTCTCACTGTCAATCACTGGCTCTAATTGTCAATCACTGTCTATCACTGTCAATCACTGTCTATCACTGTCAATCACTGTCTCTCACTGTCAATCACTGGCTCTAATTGTCAATCACTGTCTATCACTGTCAATCACTGTCTATCACTGTCAATCACTGTCTCTCACTGTCAATCACTGTCTCTCACTGTCAATCACTGGCTCTAATTGTCAATCACTGTCTCTCACTGTCAATCACTGGCTCTAATTGTCAATCACTGTCTCTCACTGTCAATCACTGTCTATCAATGTCAATCACTGTCTATCACTGTCAATCACTGTCTCTCTCTGTCAATCACTGTCTCTCTCTGTCAATCACTGCCTCTCACTGTCAACCACTGTCTCTCACTGCTGTCAATCACTGTCTCTCACTGATAATCACTGTCTCTCACTGTCAATCACTGTCTCTCACTGTCAATCACTGTCTCTCACTGTCAATCACTGTCTCTCACTGATAATCACTGTCTCTCACTGTCTCTCACTGTCAATCACTGTCTCTCACTGTCAATCACTGTCTCTCACTGTCAATCACTGTCTCTCACTGATAATCACTGTCTCTCACTGTCTCTCACTGTCAATCACTGTCTCTCACTGTCTCTCACTGTCTCTCACTGTCAATCACTGTCTCTCACTGTCAATCACTGTCTCTCTCTGTCAATCACTGTCTCTCACTGTCTCTCAGTGTCTCTCACTGATAATCACTGTCTCTCACTGTCTATCACTGTCTCTCACTGTCATCACTGTCTCTCACTGTCAATCACTGGCTCTAATTGTCAATCACTGTCTCTCACTGTCAATCACTGTCTCTCACTGTCAATCACTGTCTCTCTCTGTCAATCACTGTCTCTCACTGTCAATCACTGTCTCTCTCTGTCAATCACTGTCTCTCACTGTCAATCACTGTCTCTCTCTGTCAATCACTGCCTCTCACTGCTGTCAATCACTGTCTCTCACTGATAATCACTGTCTCTCACTGTCTATCACTGTCTCTCACTGTCTATCACTGTCTCTCACTGTCAATCACTGTCTCTCACTGTCAATCACTGCCTCTCACTGCTGTCAATCACTGTCTCTCACTGATAATCACTGTCTCTCACTGTCTATCACTGTCTCTCACTGTCAATCACTGTCTCTCACTGTCAATCACTGTCTATCAATGTCAATCACTGTCTCTCACTGTCAATCACTGTCTCTCACTGTCATCACTGCCTCTCACTGCCAATCACTGTCAATCACTGTCTCTCACTGTCTCTCACTGTCAATCACTGTCTCTCACTGTCTCACTGTCAATCACTGGCTCTAATTGTCAATCACTGTCTCTCACTGTCAATCACTGTCTCTCACTGTCAATCACTGTCTCTCACTGTCTCTCACTGTCAATCACTGTCTCTCACTGTCAATCACTGGCTCTAATTGTCAATCACTGTCTCTCACTGTCAATCACTGGCTCTCACTGTCTCTCACTGTCAATCACTGTCTCTCACTGTCTCACTGTCAATCACTGTCTCTCACTGTCTATCACTGTCAATCACTGTCTCTCACTGTCAATCACTGGCTCTAATTGTCAATCACTGTCTATCAATGTCAATCACTGTCTCTCACTGTCATCACTGCCCCTCACTGCTGTCAATCACTGTCTCTCACTGTCAACCACTGTCTCTCACTGTCTCTCAGTGTCTCTCACTGTCTATCACTGTCTCTCACTGTCAATCACTGTCTCTCACTGTCAATCACTTTCTCTCACTGTCAATCACTGTCTCTCACTGTCAATCACTGTCTCTCACTGTCTATCACTGTCAATCACTGTCTCTCACTGTCAATCACTGGCTCTAATTGTCAATCACTGTCTATCAATGTCAATCACTGTCTCTCACTGTCATCACTGCCCCTCACTGCTGTCAATCACTGTCTCTCACTGTCAATCACTGTCTCTCACTGTCAATCACTGTCTCTCACTGTCAATCACTGTCTCTCTGTCAATCACTGTCTCTCACTGTCAATCACTGTCTCTCACTGTCAATCACTGTCTCTCACTGTCAATCACTGTCTCTCACTGTCAATCACTGTCTCTCACTGTCTCACTGTCAATCACTGTCTCTCACTGTCAACCACTGTCTCTCACTGTCAATCACTGTCTCTCACTGTCAATCACTGTCTCTCACTGTCAATCACTGTCTCTCACTGTCTCACTGTCAATCACTGTCTCTCACTGTCAACCACTGTCTCTCACTGTCAATCACTGTCTCTCAATGTCAATCACTGTCTCTCACTGTCAATCACTGTCTCTCACTGTCAATCACTGTCTCTCACTGTCTCTTACTGTCAATCACTGGCTCTAATTGTCAATCACTGTCTCTCACTGTCAATCACTGTCTCTCACTGTCAATCACTGTCTCTCACTGTCAATCACTGTCTCTCACTGTCAATTACTGTCTCTCACTGTCAATCACTGTCTCTCACTGTCAATCACTGTCTCTCACTGTCAATCACTGTCTCTCACTGTCAATCACTGTCTCTCACTGTCTCACTGTCAATCACTGTCTCTCACTGTCAACCACTGTCTCTCACTGTCATCACTGTCTCTCACTGTCAATCACTGTCTCTCACTGTCAATCACTGTCTCTCACTGTCAATCACTGGCTCTAATTGTCAATCACTGTCTCTCACTGTCAATCACTGTCTCTCAATGTCAATCACTGGCTCTCACTGCCAATCACTGTCTCTCACTGTCAATCACTGTCTCTCACTGTCAATTACTGTCTCTCACTGTCAATCACTGTCTCTCACTGTCTCTCACTGGCTCTAATTGTCAATCACTGTCTCTCACTGTCAATCACTGTCTCTCACTGTCAACCACTGTCTCTCACTGTCAATCACTGTCTCTTACTGTCAATCACTGTCTCTCACTGTTAATCACTGTCTCTCACTGTCTCTCACTGACAATCACTGTCTCTCACTGTCAATCACTGTCTCTCACTGATAATCACTGTCTCTCACTGTCTATCACTGTCTCTCACTGTCATCACTGCCTCTCACTGTCAATCACTGGCTCTAATTGTCAATCACTGTCTCTCACTGTCAATCACTGTCTCTCACTGTCAATCACTGGCTCTAATTGTCAATCACTGTCTCTCACTGTCAATCACTGTCTCTCACTGTCAATCACTGGCTCTAATTGTCAATCACTGTCTCTCACTGTCATCACTGTCTCTCACTGTCAATCACTGTCTATCAATGTCAATCACTGTCTCTCACTGTCAATCACTGTCTCTCACTGTCAATCACTGGCTCTAATTGTCAATCACTGTCTCTCACTGTCATCACTGCCTCTCACTGTCAATCACTGGCTCTAATTGTCAATCACTGTCTCTCACTGTCAATCACTGTCTCTCACTGTCAATCACTGGCTCTAATTGTCAATCACTGTCTCTCACTATCAATCACTGTCTATCAATGTCAATCACTGTCTATCACTGTCAATCACTGTCTCTCACTGTCAATCACTGTCTCTCACTGTCAATCACTGTCTCTCACTGATAATCACTGTGTCTCACTGTCTCTCACTGTCAATCACTGTCTCTCACTGTCAATCACTGTCGCTCACTGTCTCTCTCTGTCAATCACTGTCTCTCACTGATAATCACTGTGTCTCACTGTCAATCATTGTCAATCACTGTCTCTCACTGTCAATCACTGTCTCTCACTGTCAATCACTGTGTCTCACTGTCTCTCTCTGTCAATCACTGTCTCTCACTGATAATCACTGTGTCTCACTGTCAATCATTGTCAATCACTGTCTCTCACTGTCAATCACTGTCTCTCACTGTCAATCACTGTCGCTCACTGTCTCTCTCTGTCAATCACTGTCTCTCACTGATAATCACTGTGTCTCACTGTCAATCATTGTCAATCACTGTCTCTCACTGATAATCACTGTGTCTCACTGTCAATCACTGTCTCTCACTGTCAATCACTGTCTCTCTCTGTCAATCACTGTCTCTCACTGTCAATCACTGTCTCTCACTGTCAATCACTGTCTCTCACTGTCAATCACTGTCAATCACTGTCTCTCACTGTCATCACTGTCTCTCACTGTCAATCACTGTCAATCACTGTCTCTCACTGTCAATCACTGTCTCTCACTGTCAATCACTGTCTCTCACTGTCATCACTGTCTCTCACTGTCTCTCACTGTCAATCACTGTCTCTCACTGTCAATCACTGTCTCTCACTGTCAATCACTGTCTCTCACTGTCATCACTGTCTCTCACTGTCAATCACTGTCTCTCACTGTCAATCACTGTCTCTCACTGTCAATCACTGTCTCTCACTGTCATCACTGTCTCTCACTGTCAATCACTGTCTCTCACTGTCAATCACTGTCTCTCACTGTCAATCACTGTCTCTCACTGTCATCACTGTCTCTCACTGTCAATCACTGTCAATCACTGTCTCTCACTGTCAATCACTGTCTCTCACTGTCAATCACTGTCTCTCACTGTCATCACTGCCTCTCACTGTCAATCACTGTCTCTCACTGTCATCACTGTCTCTCACTGTCATCACTGTCTCTCACTGTCAATTACTGTCTCTCACTGTCAATCACTGTCTCTCACTGTCAATCACTGTCTCTCACTGTCAATCACTGTCTCTCACTGTCATCACTGTCTCTCACTGTCAATCACTGTCTCTCACTGTCAATCACTGTCTCTCACTGTCAATCACTGTCTCTCACTGTCATCACTGTCTCTCACTGTCAATCACTGTCAATCACTGTCTCTCACTGTCAATCACTGTCAATCACTGTCTCTCACTGTCAATCACTGTCTCTCACTGTCATCACTGTCTCTCACTGTCAATCACTGTCTCTCACTGTCAATCACTGTCTCTCACTGTCAATCACTGTCTCTCACTGTCATCACTGTCTCTCACTGTCAATCACTGTCAATCACTGTCTCTCACTGTCAATCACTGTCTCTCACTGTCATCACTGTCTCTCACTGTCAATCACTGTCAATCACTGTCAATCACTGTCTCTCACTGTCAATCACTGTCAATCACTGTCTCTCACTGTCAATCACTGTCTCTCACTGTCTCTCACTGTCAATCACTGTCAATCACTGTCTCTCACTGTCAATCACTGTCTCTCACTGTCATCACTGTCTCTCACTGTCAATCACTGTCTCTCACTGTCTCTCACTGGCAATCACTGTCAATCACTGTCTCTCACTGTCAATCACTGTCTCTCACTGTCATCACTGTCTCTCACTGTCAATCACTGTCTCTCACTGTCAATCACTGTCTCTCACTGTCAATCACTGTCTCTCACTGTCAATCACTGGCTCTCACTGTCAATCACTGGCTCTCACTGTCAATCACTGTCTCTCACTGTCAGTCACTGTCTCTCACTGTCATCACTGTCTCTCACTGTCAATCACTGTCTATCACTGTCAATCACTGTCTCTCACTGTCAATCACTGTCTCTCTCTGTCAATCACTGTCTCTCACTGTCTCTCACTGTCAATCACTGTCAATCACTGTCTCTCACTGTCATCACTGGCTCTCACTGTCAATCACTGTCTCTCACTGTCAATCACTGTCTCTCACTGTCAATCACTGTCAATCACTGTCTCTCACTGTCATCACTGTCAATCACTGTCAATCACTGTCAATCACTGTCTCTCACTGTCAATCACTGTCAATCACTGTCTCTCACTGTCATCACTGTCAATCACTGTCAATCACTGTCAATCACTGTCTCTCACTGTCAATCACTGTCAATCACTGTCTCTCACTGTCAATCACTGTCTCTCACTGTCATCACTGTCAATCACTGTCAATCACTGTCAATCACTGTCTCTCACTGTCAATCACTGTCAATCACTGTCTCTCACTGTCAATCACTGTCAATCACTGTCTCTCACTGTCAATCACTGTCTCTCACTGTCAACCACTGTCTCTCCCTGTCAATCACTGTCTCTCCCTGTCAATCACTGTCTCTCCCTGTCAATCACTGTCACTCACTGTCAATCACTGTCTCTCACTATCAATCACTGTCTCTCCCTGTCAATCACTGTCTCTCCCTGTCAATCACTGTCACTCACTGTCAATCACTGTCTCTCACTATCAATCACTGTCTCTCACTGTCAATCACTGTCTCTCACTGACAATCACTGTCTCTCTCTGTCAATCACTGTCTCTCACTGTCAATCACTGTCTCTCACTGTCAATCACTGTCTCTCCCTGTCAATCACTGTCTCTCACTGTCAATCACTGTCTCTCCCTGTCAACCACTGTCTCTCAATATCAATCACTGTCTCTCACTGTCTCTCACTGTCTCTCACTGTCAATCACTGTCACTCACTGTCAATCACTGTCTCTCACTATCAATCACTGTCTCTCACTGTCAATCACTGTCTCTCACTGTCTCTCACTGTCAATTACTGTCTCTCACTGTCAATCACTGTCTCTCCCTGTCAATCACTGTCTCTCACTGTCATCACTGTCTCTCAATGTCAATCACTGTCTCTCCCTGTCAATCACTGTCTCTCACTGTCAATCACTGTCTCTCCCTGTCAATCACTGTCTCTCCCTGTCAATCACTGTCTCTCACTGTCATCACTGTCTCTCACTGTCAATTACTGTCTCTCACTGTCTCTCACTGTCTCTCACTGTCAATCACTGTCTCTCACTGTCAATCACTGTCTCTCACTGTCAATCACTGTCTCTCACTGTCAATCACTGTCTCTCACTGTCAATCACTGTCTCTCACTGTCATCACTGTCTCTCACTGTCAATTACTGTCTCTCACTGTCTCTCACTGTCTCTCACTGTCAATCACTGTCTCTCACTGTCATCACTGTCTCTCACTGTCAATCACTGTCTCTCACTGTCAATCACTGTCTCTCACTGTCAATCACTGTCTCTCACTGTCATCACTGTCTCTCACTGTCAATCACTGTCTCTCACTGTCTCTCACTGTCAATCACTGTCTCTCACTGTCAATCACTGTCTCTCACTGTCAATCACTGTCTCTCACTGTCTCTCACTGTCAATCACTGTCAATCACTGTCTCTCACTGTCTCTCACTGACAATCACTGCCTCTCACTGTCAATCACTGTCTCTCACTGTCAATCACTGTCTCTCACTGTCAATCACTGTCTCTCACTGTCAATCACTGTCTCTCACTGTCTCTCACTGTCAATCACTGTCTCTCACTGTCAATCACTGTCTCTCACTGTCTCTCACTGTCAATCACTGTCTCTCACTGTCAATCACTGTCTCTCACTGTCTCTCACTGTCAATCACTGTCTCTCACTGTCATCACTGTCTCTCAATGTCTCTCACTGTCTCTCACTGTCTCTCACTGTCTCTCACTGTCTCTCACTGTCAATCACTGTCTCTCACTGTCAATCACTGTCTCTCACTGTCATCACTGTCTCTCACTGTCAATCACTGTCTCTCACTGTCATCACTGTCTCTCACTGTCAATCACTGTCTCTCACTGTCATCACTGTCTCTCACTGTCATCACTGTCTCTCACTGTCAATCACAGTCTCTCACTGTCTCTCACTGTCTCTCACTGTCAATCACTGTCTCTCACTGTCTCTCACTGTCAATCACTGTCTCTCACTGTCTCTCACTGTCTCTCACTGTCAATCACTGTCTCTCACTGTCATCACTGTCTCTCACTGTCATCACTGTCTCTCACTGTCATCACTGTCTCTCACTGTCAATCACTGTCTCTCACTGTCTCTCACTGTCAATCACTGTCTCTCACTGTCTCTCACTGTCATCACTGTCTCTCACTGTCTCTCACTGTCTCTCACTGTCTCTCACTGTCAATCACTGTCTCTCACTGTCTCTCACTGTCTCTCACTGTCTCTCACTGTCAATCACTGTCTCTCACTGTCTCTCACTGTCAATCACTGCTTCTCACTGTCAATCACTGTCTCTCACTGTCAATCACTGTCTCTCACTGTCAATCACTGTCTCTCACTGTCAATCACTGTCTCTCACTGTCTCTCACTGTCTCTCACTGTCAATCACTGTCTCTCACTGTCTCTCACTGTCTCTCACTGTCTCTCACTGTCAATCACTGTCTCTCACTGTCTCTCACTGTCAATCACTGCCTCTCACTGTCAATCACTGCCTCTCACTGTCAATCACTGTCTCTCACTGTCAATCACTGTCTCTCACTGTCAATCACTGTCTCTCACTGTCAATCACTGTCTCTCACTGTCAATCACTGTCTCTCACTGTCAATCACTGTCTCTCACTGTCTCTCACTGTCAATCACTGCCTCTCACTGTCAATCACTGTCTCTCACTGTCTCTCACTGTCAATCACTGTCTCTCACTGTCAATCACTGTCTCTCACTGTCTCTCACTGTCAATCACTGTCTCTCACTGTCATCACTGTCTCTCACTGTCAATCACTGTCTCTCACTGTCATCACTGTCTCTCACTGTCATCACTGTCTCTCACTGTCAATCACTGTCTCTCACTGTCTCTCACTGTCTCTCACTGTCAATCACTGTCTCTCACTGTCATCACTGTCTCTCACTGTCAATCACTGTCTCTCACTGTCTCTCACTGTCAATCACTGTCTCTCACTGTCTCTCACTGTCTCTCACTGTCAATCACTGTCTCTCACTGTCTCTCACTGTCTCTCACTGTCAATCACTGTCTCTCACTGTCAATCACTGTCTCTCACTGTCAATCACTGTCTCTCACTGTCTCTCACTGTCTCTCACTGTCTCTCACTGTCAATCACTGTCAATCACTGTCAATCACTGTCTCTCACTGTCTCTCACTGTCTCTCACTGTCAATCACTGTCTCTCACTGTCAATCACTGTCAATCACTGTCTCTCACTGTCAATCACTGTCAATCACTGTCTCTCACTGTCAATCACTGTCAATCACTGTCAATCACTGTCAATCACTGTCTCTCACTGTCAATCACTGTCTCTCCCTGTCAATCACTGTCTCTCCCTGTCAATCACTGTCAATCACTGTCTCTCACTGTCAATCACTGTCAATCACTGTCTCTCACTGTCATCACTGTCTCTCACTGTCAACCACTGTCTCTCCCTGTCAATCACTGTCTCTCCCTGTCAATCACTGTCAATCACTGTCTCTCAGTGTCTCTCACTGTCAATCACTGTCAATCACTGTCTCTCACTGTCAATCACTGTCAATCACTGTCTCTCTCTGTCAATCACGGTCTCTCACTGTCAATCACTGTCATCACTGTCTCTCACTGTCTCTCACTGTCTCTCACTGTCATCACTGTCTCTCACTGTCAATCACTGTCTCTCCCTGTCAATCACTGTCTCTCACTGTCTCTCACTGTCAATCACTGTCTCTCTCTGTCTCTCACTGTCTCTCACTGTCAATCACTGTCTCTCACTGTCTCTCACTGTCTCTCACTGTCATCACTGTCTCTCACTGTCAATCACTGTCTCTCTCTGTCTCTCACTGTCTCTCACTGTCATCACTGTCTCTCACTGTCAATCACTGTCTCTCACTGTCAATCACTGTCTCTCACTGTCAATCACTGTCTCTCACTGTCAATCACTGTCTCTCACTGTCATCACTGTCTCTCACTGTCAATCACTGTCTCTCACTGTCTCTCACTGTCAATCACTGTCTCTCTCTGTCTCTCACTGTCAATCACTGTCAATCACTGTCAATCACTGTCAATCACTGTCTCTCACTGTCATCACTGTCTCTCACTGTCAATCACTGTCTCTCACTGTCAATCACTGTCAATCACTGTCTCTCACTGTCAATCACTGTCTCTCACTGTCAATAACTGTCTCTCACTGTCAATCACTGTCTCTCACTGTCAATCACTGTCTCTCACTGTCAATCACTGTCTCTCACTGTCATCACTGTCTCTCACTGTCAATCACTGTCAATCACTGTCTCTCACTGTCAATCACTGTCTCTCACTGTCTCTCACTGTCATCACTGTCTCTCACTGTCAATCACTGTCTCTCACTGTCAATCACTGTCAATCACTGGCTCTCACTGTCATCACTGTCTCTCACTGTCTCTCACTGTCAACCACTGGCTCACACTGTCATCACTGTCTCTCACTGTCAATCACTGTCTCTCACTGTCATCACTGTCTCTCACTGTCAATCACTGTCTCTCACTGTCTCTCACTGTCAACCACTGGCTCTCACTGTCAATCACTGTCTCTCACTGTCTCTCACTGTCAATCACTGTCTCTCACTGTCTCTCACTGTCAATCACTGGCTCTCACTGTCAATCACTGTCTCTCACTGTCTCTCACTGTCAACCACTGGCTCACACTGTCATCACTGTCTCTCACTGTCAATCACTGTCTCTCACTGTCAATCACTGTCTCTCACTGTCTCTCACTGTCAATCACTGTCTCTCACTGTCTCTCACTGTCATCACTGTCTCTCACTGTCAATCACTGTCTCTCACTGTCAATCACTGTCTCTCACTGTCTCTCACTGTCAATCACTGTCTCTCACTGTCTCTCACTGTCAATCACTGTCAATCACTGTCAATCACTGTCAATCACTGTCTCTCACTGTCAACCACTGGCTCACACTGTCATCACTGTCTCTCACTGTCTCTCACTGTCAATCACTGTCTCTCACTGTCTCTCACTGTCTCTCACTGTCATCACTGTCTCTCACTGTCATCACTGTCTCTCACTGTCAATCACTGTCAATCACTGTCTCTCACTGTCAATCACTGTCTCTCACTGTCAATCACTGTCTCTCACTGTCAATCACTGTCTCTGACTGTCAATCACTGTCTCTCACTGTCAATCACTGTCTCTCACTGTCAATCACTGTCTCTCACTGTCATCACTGTCTCTCACTGTCATCACTGTCTCTCACTGTCAATCACTGTCTCTCACTGTCAATCACTGTCTCTCTCTGTCTCTCACTGTCTCTCACTGTCAATCACTGTCTCTCACTGTCAATCACTGTCTCTCACTGTCAATCACTGTCTCTCACTGTCAATCACTGTCTCTCACTGTCAATCACTGTCTCTCACTGTCTCTCACTGTCTCTCAATGTCAATCACTGTCTCTCACTGTCAATCACTGTCTCTCACTGTCAATCACTGTCTCTCAATGTCAATCACTGTCTCTCACTGTCATCACTGTCTCTCAATGTCTCTCACTGTCAATCACTGTCTCTGACTGTCAATCACTGTCTCTCACTGTCTCTCACTGTCTCTCAATGTCAATCACTGTCTCTCACTGTCAATCACTGTCTCTCACTGTCAATCACTGTCTCTCAATGTCTCTCACTGTCAATCACTGTCTCTCACTGTCAATCACTGTCTCTCAATGTCAATCACTGTCTCTCACTGTCAATCACTGGCTCTCACTGTCAATCACTGTCTCTCACTGTCAATCACTGTCTCTCAATGTCAATCACTGTCTCTCACTGTCATCACTGTCTCTCAATGTCTCTCACTGTCAATCACTGTCTCTGACTGTCAATCACTGTCTCTCACTGTCTCTCACTGTCTCTCAATGTCAATCACTGTCTCTCACTGTCAATCACTGTCTCTCACTGTCAATCACTGTCTCTCAATGTCTCTCACTGTCAATCACTGTCTCTCACTGTCTCTCACTGTCAATCACTGTCTCTCACTGTCAATCACTGTCTCTCAATGTCAATCACTGTCTCTCACTGTCATCACTGTCTCTCAATGTCTCTCACTGTCAATCACTGTCTCTGACTGTCAATCACTGTCTCTCACTGTCTCTCACTGTCTCTCAATGTCAATCACTGTCTCTCACTGTCAATCACTGTCTCTCACTGTCAATCACTGTCTCTCAATGTCTCTCACTGTCAATCACTGTCTCTCACTGTCAATCACTGTCTCTCAATGTCAATCACTGTCTCTCAATGTCAATCACTGTCTCTCACTGTCATCACTGTCTCTCAATGTCTCTCACTGTCAATCACTGTCTCTGACTGTCAATCACTGTCTCTCACTGTCTCTCACTGTCTCTCAATGTCAATCACTGTCTCTCACTGTCAATCACTGTCTCTCACTGTCAATCACTGTCTCTCAATGTCTCTCACTGTCAATCACTGTCTCTCACTGTCTCTCACTGTCAATCACTGTCTCTGACTGTCAATCACTGTCTCTCACTGTCTCTCACTGTCTCTCAATGTCAATCACTGTCTCTCACTGTCAATCACTGTCTCTCACTGTCATCACTGTCTCTCACTGTCATCACTGTCTCTCACTGTCAATCACTGTCTCTCACTGTCAATCACTGTCAATCACTGTCAATCACTGTCTCTCACTGTCTCTCACTGTCATCACTGTCTCTCACTGTCTCTCACTGTCAATCACTGTCTCTCACTGTCATCACTGTCTCTCACTGTCTCTCACTGTCTCTCACTGTCAATCACTGTCTCTCACTGTCTCTCACTGTCTCTCACTGTCAATCACTGTCAATCACTGTCATCACTGTCTCTCACTGTCTCTCACTGTCTCTCACTGTCATCACTGTCTCTCACTGTCTCTCACTGTCTCTCACTGTCAATCACTGTCTCTCACTGTCTCTCACTGTCTCTCACTGTCAATCACTGTCTCTCACTGTCAATCACTGTCAATCACTGTCATCACTGTCTCTCACTGTCATCACTGTCTCTCACTGTCATCACTGTCTCTCACTGTCTCTCACTGTCTCTCACTGTCATCACTGTCTCTCACTATCAATCACTGCCTCTCACTGTCAATCACTGTCTCTCACTGTCAATCACTGTCTCTCAATGTCAATCACTGTCTCTCAATGTCAATCACTGTCTCTCACTGTCAATCACTGTCTCTCACTGTCTCTCACTGATAATCACTGTCTCTCTCTGTCAATCACTGTCTCTCACTGTCAATCACTGTCTCTCACTGTCAATCACTGTCATCACTGCCTCTCACTGTCAATCACTGTCTCTCACTGTCAATCACTGTCTCTCACTGTCAATCACTGTCTCTCACTGTCAATCACTGTCTCTCAATGTCAATCACTGTCTCTCAATGTCAATCACTGTCTCTCACTGTCAATCACTGTCTCTCACTGTCTCTCAATGTCAATCACTGTCTCTCACTGTCAATCACTGTCTCTCACTGTCATCACTGTCTCTCACTGTCAATCACTGTCAATCACTGTCTCTCACTGTCTCTCACTGTCATCACTGTCTCTCACTGTCTCTCACTATCAATCACTGTCTCTCACTGTCAATCACTGTCTCTCACTGTCAATCACTGGCTCTCACTGTCAATCACTGTCTCTCACTGTCAATCACTGTCTCTCAATGTCTCTCACTGTCAATCACTGTCTCTCACTGTCTCTCACTGTCTCTCACTGTCTCTCACTGTCTCTCACTGTCTCTCACTGTCAATCACTGGCTCTCACTGTCAATCACTGTCAATCACTGTCAATCACTGTCTCTCAATGTCTCTCACTGTCAATCACTGTCTCTCACTGTCTCTCACTGTCTCTCACTGTCTCTCACTGTCTCTCACTGTCTCTCACTGTCAATCACTGTCTCTCACTGTCTCTCAGTGTCTCTCACTGTCAATCACTGTCTCTCACTGTCAATCACTGTCTCTCTCTGTCAATCACTGTCTCTCACTGTCAATCACTGTCTCTGACTGTCAATCACTGTCTCTCACTGTCTCTCACTGTCTCTCAATGTCAATCACTGTCAATCACTGTCTCTCACTGTCTCTCACTGTCATCACTGTCTCTCACTGTCATCACTGTCTCTCACTGTCAATCACTGTCAATCACTGTCTCTCACTGTCTCTCACTGTCATCACTGTCTCTCACTATCAATCACTGTCTCTCACTATCAATCACTGTCTCTCACTGTCTCTCACTGTCTCTCACTGTCTCTCACTGTCAATCACTGTCAACCACTGTCTCTCACTGTCTCTCACTGTCAATCACTGTCTCTCACTGTCATCACTGTCTCTCACTATCAATCACTGTCTCTCACTGTCAATCACTGTCAATCACTGTCAATCACTGTCTCTCACTGTCTCTCACTATCAATCACTGTCTCTCACTGTCAATCACTGTCTCTCACTGTCATCACTGTCTCTCACTATCAATCACTGCCTCTCACTGTCAATCACTGTCTCTCACTGTCAATCACTGTCTCTCACTGTCAATCACTGTCTCTGACTGTCAATCACTGTCTCTCACTGTCTCTCACTGTCAATCACTGTCTCTCACTGTCAATCACTGTCTCTCAATGTCAATCACTGTCTCTCAATGTCAATCACTGTCTCTCACTGTCAATCACTGTCTCTCACTGTCTCTCACTGTCTCTCAATGTCAATCACTGTCTCTCACTGTCAATCACTGTCTCTCACTGTCAATCACTGTCTCTGACTGTCAATCACTGTCTCTCACTGTCTCTCACTGTCTCTCAATGTCAATCACTGTCTCTCACTGTCAATCACTGTCTCTCACTGTCATCACTGTCTCTCACTGTCAATCACTGTCAATCACTGTCTCTCACTGTCTCTCACTGTCATCACTGTCTCTCACTGTCTCTCACTATCAATCACTGTCTCTCACTGTCAATCACTGTCTCTCACTGTCAATCACTGTCTCTCAATGTCTCTCACTGTCAATCACTGTCTCTCACTGTCTCTCACTGTCAATCACTGTCTCTCACTGTCAATCACTGTCTCTCAATGTCAATCACTGTCTCTCACTGTCAATCACTGTCTCTCACTGTCATCACTGCCTCTCACTGTCAATCACTGTCTCTCACTGTCAATCACTGTCTCTCACTGTCTCTCACTGTCAATCACTGTCTCTCACTGTCAATCACTGTCTCTCAATGTCAATCACTGTCTCTCACTGTCTCTCACTGTCTCTCACTGTCATCACTGTCTCTCACTGTCAATCACTGTCTCTCACTGTCTCTCAATGTCAATCACTGTCTCTCACTGTCTCTCACTGTCAATCACTGTCTCTCACTGTCAATCACTGTCTCTCACTGTCATCACTGTCTCTCACTGTCATCACTGTCTCTCACTGTCAATCACTGTCTCTCACTGTCAATCACTGTCTCTCACTGTCAATCACTGTCAATCACTGTCTCTCACTGTCTCTCAATGTCAATCACTGTCTCTCACTGTCTCTCACTGTCAATCACTGTCTCTCACTGTCAATCACTGTCTCTCACTGTCAATCACTGTCTCTCACTGTCTCTCACTGTCAATCACTGTCTCTCACTGTCAATCACTGTCTCTCAATATCAATCACTGTCTCTCACTGTCATCACTGTCTCTCACTGTCATCACTGTCTCTCACTGTCAATCACTGTCTCTCACTGTCTATCACTGTCTCTCACTGTCAATCACTGTCAATCACTGTCAATCACTGTCTCTCACTGTCAATCACTGTCTCTCACTGTCAATCACTGTCTCTCACTGTCATCACTGTCAATCACTGTCTCTCACTGTCAATCACTGTCTCTCACTGTCAATCACTGTCTCTCACTGTCAATCACTGTCTCTCACTGTCATCACTGTCTCTCACTGTCATCACTGTCTCTCACTGTCATCACTGTCTCTCACTGTCAATCACTGTCAATCACTGTCAATCACTGTCTCTCACTGTCTCTCACTGTCAATCACTGTCAATCACTGTCAATTACTGTCTCTCACTGTCAATCACTGTCTCTCACTGTCAATCACTGTCTCTCACTGTCAATCACTGTCTCTCACTGTCAATCACTGTCTCTCACTGTCAATCACTGTCTCTGACTGTCAATCACTGTCTCTCACTGTCATCACTGTCTCTCACTGTCAATCACTGTCAATCACTGTCAATTACTGTCTCTCACTGTCAATCACTGTCTCTCACTGTCAATCACTGTCTCTCACTGTCAATCACTGTCTCTCACTGTCAATCACTGTCTCTCACTGTCAATCACTGTCTCTGACTGTCAATCACTGTCTCTCACTGTCATCACTGTCTCTCACTGTCATCACTGTCAATCACTGTCTCTCACTGTCAATCACTGTCAATCACTGTCTCTCACTGTCTCTCACTGTCAATCTCTGTCTCTCACTGTCATCACTGTCAATCACTGTCTCTCACTGTCAATCACTGTCTCTCACTGTCAATCACTGTCAATCACTGGCTCTCACTGTCAATCACTGTCTCTCACTGTCTCTCACTGTCAATCACTGTCTCTCACTGTCAATCACTGTCTCTCACTGTCTCTCACTGTCTCTCAATGTCAATCACTGTCTCTCACTGTCTCTCTCTGTCTCTCACTGTCATCACTGTCAATCACTGTCTCTCACTGTCAATCACTGTCTCTCACTGTCTCTCACTGTCTCTCAATGTCAATCACTGTCTCTCACTGTCTCTCACTGTCTCTCACTGTCATCACTGTCTCTCACTGTCAATCACTGTCTCTCACTGTCTCTCACTGTCTCTCAATGTCAATCACTGTCTCTCACTGTCAATCACTGTCTCTCACTGTCAATCACTGTCAATCACTGTCAATCACTGTCTCTCACTGTCAATCACTGTCTCTCAATGTCAATCACTGTCTCTCACTGTCTCTCACTGTCTCTCACTGTCAATCACTGTCTCTCACTGTCAATCACTGTCTCTCACTGTCAATCACTGTCTCTCACTGTCAATCACTGTCTCTCACTGTCAATCACTGTCTCTCACTGTCAATCACTGTCAATCACTGTCAATCACTGTCTCTCACTGTCTCTCACTGTCTCTCACTGTCAATCACTGTCTCTCACTGTCAATCACTGTCTCTCACTGTCAATCACTGTCTCTCACTGTCAATCACTGTCTCTCACTGTCAATCACTGTCTCTCACTGTCAATCACTGTCAATCACTGTCAATCACTGTCTCTCACTGTCTCTCACTGTCTCTCACTGTCAATCACTGTCTCTCACTGTCAATCACTGTCTCTCACTGTCAATCACTGTCTCTCACTGTCAATCACTGTCTCTCACTGTCTCTCACTGTCAATCACTGTCAATCACTGTCAATCACTGTCTCTCACTGTCAATCACTGTCTCTGACTGTCAATCACTGTCTCTCACTGTCAATCACTGTCAATCACTGTCTCTCACTGTCAATCACTGTCAATCACTGTCAATCACTGTCTCTCACTGTCAATCACTGTCTCTGACTGTCAATCACTGTCTCTCACTGTCAATCACTGTCAATCACTGTCTCTCACTGTCATCACTGTCTCTCACTGTCATCACTGTCTCTCACTGTCATCACTGTCTCTCACTGTCATCACTGTCATCACTGTCAATCACTGTCATCACTGTCAATCACTGTCTCTCACTGTCAATCACTGTCAATCACTGTCTCTCACTGTCAATCACTGTCTCTCACTGTCAATCACTGTCTCTCACTGTCAATCACTGTCATCACTGTCAATCACTGTCATCACTGTCAATCACTGTCTCTCACTGTCAATCACTGTCAATCACTGTCTCTCACTGTCAATCACTGTCTCTCACTGTCAATCACTGTCTCTCACTGTCAATCACTGTCTCTCACTGTCAATCACTGTCTCTCACTGTCAATCACTGTCTCTCACTGTCAATCACTGTCAATCACTGTCTCTCACTGTCAATCACTGTCTCTCACTGTCAATCACTGTCTCTCACTGTCAATCACTGTCTCTCACTGTCAATTACTGTCCCTCAATGTCATCACTGTCTCTCACTGTCAATCACTGTCTCTCACTGTCTCTCACTGTCAATCACTGTCAATCACTGTCTCTCACTGTCAATCACTGTCTCTCACTGTCAATCACTGTCTCTCACTGTCTCTCACTGTCAATCACTGTCTCTCACTGTCAATCACTGTCTCTCACTGTCAATCACTGTCTCTCACTGTCAATCACTGTCTCTCACTGTCAATCACTGTCTCTCAATGTCATCACTGTCTCTCAATGTCATCACTGTCTCTCACTGTCTCTCACTGTCAATCACTGTCTCTCACTGTCTCTCACTGTCAATCACTGTCTCTCACTGTCAATCACTGTCTCTCACTGTCAATCACTGTCTCTCAATGTCATCACTGTCTCTCAATGTCATCACTGTCTCTCACTGTCAATCACTGTCTCTCACTGTCAATCACTGTCTCTCACTGTCAATCACTGTCTCTCACTGTCAATCACTGTCTCTCACTGTCAATCACTGTCTCTCAATGTCATCACTGTCTCTCACTGTCTCTCACTGTCAATCACTGTCTCTCACTGTCAATCACTGTCTCTCACTGTCAATCACTGTCTCTCACTGTCAATCACTGTCTCTCACTGTCAATCACTGTCAATCACTGTCTCTCACTGTCAATCACTGTCTCTCACTGTCAATCACTGTCAATCACTGTCTCTCACTGTCAATCACTGTCTCTCAATGTCAATCACTGTCTCTCACTGTCAATTACTGTCTCTCAATGTCATCACTGTCTCTCACTGTCAATCACTGTCTCTCACTGTCAATCACTGTCTCTCACTGTCAATCACTGTCTCTCACTGTCAATCACTGTCTCTCACTGTCAATCACTGTCTCTCAATGTCATCACTGTCTCTCACTGTCTCTCACTGTCAATCACTGTCTCTCACTGTCAATCACTGTCTCTCACTGTCAATCACTGTCTCTCACTGTCAATCACTGTCTCTCACTGTCAATCACTGTCAATCACTGTCTCTCACTGTCAATCACTGTCTCTCACTGTCAATCACTGTCTCTCACTGTCTCTCACTGTCTCTCACTGTCATCACTGTCTCTCACTGTCAATCACTGTCTCTCAATGTCATCACTGTCTCTCACTGTCAATCACTGCCTCTCACTGTCAATCACTGTCTCTCACTGTCAATCATTGTCTCTCACTGTCTCTCACTGTCATCACTGTCTCTCACTGTCATCACTGTCTCTCACTGTCTCTCACTATCAATCACTGTCTCTCACTATCAATCACTGTCTCTCACTGTCTCTCACTGTCAATCACTGTCTCTCACTATCAATCACTGTCTCTCACTGTCAATCACTGTCTCTCACTGTCAATCACTGTCATCACTGTCTCTCACTATCAATCACTGTCTCTCACTATCAATCACTGTCTCTCACTGTCTCTCACTGTCAATCACTGTCTCTCACTGTCTCTCACTGTCTCTCACTGTCAATCACTGTCTCTCACTGTCTCTCACTGTCTCTCACTGTCAATCACTGTCTCTCACTGTCAATCACTGTCTCTCACTGTCAATCACTGTCTCTCAATGTCAATCACTGTCTCTGACTGTCAATCACTGTCTCTCACTGTCTCTCACTGTCTCTCACTGTCTCTCAATGTCAATCACTGTCTCTCACTGTCTCTCACTGTCTCTCACTGTCTCTCACTGTCAATCACTGCCTCTCACTGTCAATCACTGTCTCTTACTGTCAATCACTGCCTCTCACTGTCAATCACTGTCTCTCACTGTCAATCACTGTCTCTCAATGTCAATCACTGTCTCTGACTGTCAATCACTGTCTCTCACTGTCTCTCACTGTCTCTCACTGTCTCTCAATGTCAATCACTGTCTCTCACTGTCTCTCACTGTCTCTCACTGTCTCTCACTGTCAATCACTGCCTCTCACTGTCAATCACTGTCTCTTACTGTCAATCACTGCCTCTCACTGTCAATCACTGTCTCTCACTGTCTCTCAGTGTCTCTCAATGTCAATCACTGTCTCTGACTGTCAATCACTGTCTCTCACTGTCTCTCACTGTCAATCACTGTCTCTGACTGTCAATCACTGTCAATCACTGTCTCTCACTGTCAATCACTGTCTCTCACTGTCAATCACTGTCTCTCACTGTCAATCACTGTCTCTCACTGTCAATCACTGTCTCTCACTGTCTCTCACTGTCAATCACTGTCTCTCACTGTCAATCACTGTCTCTCAATGTCAATCACTGTCTCTCACTGTCAATCACTGCCTCTCACTGTCTCTCACTGTCTCTCACTGTCTCTCACTGTCATCACTGTCTCTCACTGTCAATCACTGTCTCTCACTGTCAATCACTGTCATCACTGTCTCTCACTGTCAATCACTGTCTCTCACTTTCTCTCAGTGTCTCTCACTGTCAATCACTGTCTCTCACTGTCAATCACTGTCATCACTGTCTCTCACTGTCAATCACTGTCTCTCACTGTCTCTCACTGTCTCTCACTGTCTCTCACTGTCTCTCACTGTCATCACTGTCTCTCACTGTCTCTCACTGTCTCTCACTGTCTCTCACTGTCAATCACTGTCTCTCACTGTCAATCACTGTCTCTGACTGTCAATCACTGTCTCTCACTGTCTCTCACTGTCAATCACTGTCTCTCACTGTCATCACTTTCTCTGACTGACAATCACTGTCTCTCTCTGTCAATCACTGTCTCTCTCTGTCAATCACTGTCTCTCAGTGTCTCTCACTGTCAATCACTGTCTCTCACTGTCAATCACTGTCTCTCACTGTCAATCACTGTCTCTCACTGTCAATCACTGTCTCTGACTGACAATCACTGTCTCTCTCTGTCAATCACTGTCTCTCACTGTCAATCACTGTCTCTCACTGTCAATCACTGGCTCTCACTGTCAATCACTGTCTCTCACTGTCAATCACTGTCTCTCACTGTCTCTCACTGTCTCTCACTGTCTCTCTCTGTCAATCACTGTCTCTCACTGTCAATCACTGCCTCTCACTGTCAATCACTGTCTCTGACTGTCAATCACTGTCTCTCACTGTCAATCACTGCCTCTCACTGTCATCACTGTCTCTCACTGTCAATCACTGTCTCTGACTGTCAATCACTGTCATCACTGTCAATCACTGTCTCTCACTGTCTCTCACTGTCATCACTGTCTCTCACTGTCTCTCACTGTCTCTCACTGTCTCTCACTGTCAATCACTGTCTCTCACTGTCATCACTGTCTCTCACTGTCTCTCACTGTCTCTCACTGTCTCTCACTGTCAATCACTGTCTCTCACTGTCAATCACTGTCTCTGACTGTCAATCACTGTCTCTCACTGTCTCTCACTGTCAATCACTGTCTCTCACTGTCATCACTTTCTCTGACTGACAATCACTGTCTCTCTCTGTCAATCACTGTCTCTCTCTGTCAATCACTGTCTCTCAGTGTCTCTCACTGTCAATCACTGTCTCTCACTGTCAATCACTGTCTCTCACTGTCAATCACTGTCTCTCACTGTCAATCACTGTCTCTGACTGACAATCACTGTCTCTCTCTGTCAATCACTGTCTCTCACTGTCAATCACTGTCTCTCACTGTCAATCACTGGCTCTCACTGTCAATCACTGTCTCTCACTGTCAATCACTGTCTCTCACTGTCTCTCACTGTCTCTCACTGTCTCTCTCTGTCAATCACTGTCTCTCACTGTCAATCACTGCCTCTCACTGTCAATCACTGTCTCTGACTGTCAATCACTGTCTCTCACTGTCAATCACTGCCTCTCACTGTCATCACTGTCTCTCACTGTCAATCACTGTCTCTCACTGTCAATCACTGTCTCTCTCTGTCTCTCACTGTCTCTCACTGTCAATCACTGTCTCTCACTGTCTCTCACTGTCTCTCTCTGTCAATCACTGTCTCTCACTGTCAATCACTGTCTCTGACTGTCAATCACTGTCTCTCACTGTCATCACTGTCTCTCACTGTCAATCACTGCCTCTCACTGTCATCACTGTCTCTCACTGTCAATCACTGTCTCTCACTGTCATCACTGTCTCTCACTGTCAATCACTGTCTCTCACTGTCTCTCACTGTCTCTCAATGTCAATCACTGTCTCTCACTGTCAATCACTGTCAATCACTGTCTCTCAATGTCAATCACTGTCAATCACTGTCTCTCACTGTCTCTCACTGTCATCACTGTCTCTCACTGTCAATCACTGTCTCTGACTGTCAATCACTGTCAATCACTGTCAATCACTGTCTCTCACTGTCTCTCACTGTCAATCACTGTCAATCACTGTCTCTCACTGTCTCTCACTGTCAATCACTGTCTCTCACTGTCAATCACTGTCTCTCACTGCCAATCACTGTCTCTCCCTGTCAATCACTGTCTCTCTCTGTCTCTCACTGTCATCACTGTCTCTCACTGTCTCTCACTGTCTCTCACTGTCTCTCACTGTCAATCACTGTCAATCACTGTCTCTCACTGTCATCACTGTCTCTCACTGTCAATCACTGTCAATCACTGTCTCTCACTGTCAATCACTGTCTCTCACTGTCTCTCACTGTCTCTCACTGTCAATCACTGTCTCTCACTGTCTCTCACTGTCTCTCACTGTCAATCACTGTCAATCACTGTCTCTCACTGTCAATCACTGTCTCTCACTGTCAATCACTGTCTCTCACTGTCATCACTGTCTCTCACTGTCAATCACTGTCTCTCACTGTCTCTCACTGTCAATCACTGTCAATCACTGTCTCTCACTGTCAATCACTGTCTCTCACTGTCAATCACTGTCTCTCACTGTCATCACTGTCTCTCACTGTCAATCACTGTCTCTCACTGTCAATCACTGTCTCTCACTGTCAATCACTGTCTCTCACTGTCAATTACTGTCTCTCACTGTCTCTCACTGGCAATCACTGCCTCTCACTGTCAATCACTGTCTCTCACTGTCAATCACTGTCTCTCACTGTCAATCACTGTCTCTCACTGTCTCTCACTGTCAATCACAGTCATCACTGTCTCTCACTGTCAATCACTGTCTCTGACTGTCAATCACTGTCTCTCACTGTCTCTCACTGTCAATCACTGTCTCTCACTGTCTCTCACTGTCAATCACTGTCTCTCACTGTCAATCACTGTCTCTCACTGTCTCTCACTGTCAATCACTGTCTCTCACTGTCTCTCACTGTCTCTCA
Source organism: Scyliorhinus torazame (assembly GCF_047496885.1). Classification (NCBI taxonomy): domain Eukaryota; kingdom Metazoa; phylum Chordata; class Chondrichthyes; order Carcharhiniformes; family Scyliorhinidae; genus Scyliorhinus; species Scyliorhinus torazame. Next base: position 44,151,403 of record NC_092732.1, on the reverse strand, counting down.
CTGTCAACCACTGTCTCTCACTGTCAATCACTGTCTCTGACTGTCAATCACTGTCAATCACTGTCTCTCACTGTCTCTCACTGTCAATCACTGTCTCTGACTGTCTCTCACTGTCTCTCACTGTCTCTCACTGTCATCACTGTCTCTCACTGTCATCACTGTCTCTGACTGTCAATCACTGTCTCTGACTGTCAATCACTGTCAATCACTGTCTCTCACTGTCTCTCACTGTCATCACTGTCTCTCACTGTCAATCACTGTCTCTGACTGTCTCTCACTGTCTCTCACTGTCATCACTGTCTCTCACTGTCAATCACTGTCTCTGACTGTCAATCACTGTCAATCACTGTCTCTCACTGTCTCTCACTGTCAATCACTGTCTCTCACTGTCTCTCACTGTCAATCACTGTCTCTGACTGTCTCTCACTGTCTCTCACTGTCAACCACTGTCTCTCACTGTCAATCACTGTCTCTGACTGTCAATCACTGTCAATCACTGTCTCTCACTGTCTCTCACTGTCAATCACTGTCTCTGACTGTCTCTCACTGTCTCTCACTGTCTCTCACTGTCATCACTGTCTCTCACTGTCATCACTGTCATCACTGTCATCACTGTCTCTCACTGTCTCTCACTGTCAATCACTGTCTCTCACTGTCTCTCACTGTCAATCACTGTCTCTGACTGTCTCTCACTGTCTCTCACTGTCTCTCACTGTCATCACTGTCTCTCACTGTCAATCACTGTCTCTCACTGTCATCACTGTCTCTCACTGTCAATCACTGTCTCTCACTGTCAATCACTGTCTCTCACTGTCTCTCACTGTCAATCACTGTCTCTCACTGTCTCTCACTGTCTCTCACTGTCTCTCACTGTCAATCACTGTCTCTCACTGTCAATCACTGTCTCTCACTGTCAATCACTGTCTCTCACTGTCAATCACTGTCTCTCACTGTCAATCACTGTCTCTCACTGTCACACTGTCAATCACTGTCTCTCACTGTCATCACTGTCTCTCACTGTCAATCACTGCCTCTCACTGTCAATCACTGTCTCTCACTGTCAATCACTGTCAATCACTGTCTATCACTGTCTCTCACTGTCTCTCACTGTCTCTCACTGTCATCACTGTCTCTCACTGTCTCTCACTGTCTCTCACTGTCTCTCACTGTCAATCACTGTCTCTCACTGTCTCTCACTGTCTCTCACTGTCTCTCACTGTCAATCACTGTCTCTCACTGTCACACTGTCAATCACTGTCTCTCACTGTCATCACTGTCTCTCACTGTCAATCACTGCCTCTCACTGTCATCACTGTCTCTCACTGTCATCACTGTCTCTCACTGTCAATCACTGTCTCTCACTGTCAATCACTGTCTCTCACTGTCAATCACTGTCTCTCACTGTCAATCACTGTCTCTCACTGTCAATCACTGTCAATCACTGTCTATCACTGTCTCTCACTGTCTCTCACTGTCTCTCACTGTCATCACTGTCTCTCACTGTCTCTCACTGTCTCTCACTGTCTCTCACTGTCAATCACTGTCTCTCACTGTCTCTCACTGTCTCTCACTGTCTCTCACTGTCAATCACTGTCTCTCACTGTCTCTCACTGTCATTCACTGTCTCTCACTGTCAATCACTGTCTCTCACTGTCTCTCACTGTCTCTCACTGTCATCACTGTCTCTCACTGTCAATCACTGTCTCTCACTGTCAATCACTGTCAATCACTGTCTCTCACTGTCTCTCACTGTCTCTCACTGTCTCTCACTGTCAATCACTGTCATCACTGTCAATCACTGCCTCTCACTGTCAATCACTGTCTCTCACTGTCATCACTGTCTCTCACTGTCTCTCACTGTCAATCACTGTCTCTCACTGTCTCTCACTGTCTCTCACTGTCAATCACTGTCTCTCACTGTCAATCACTGCCTCTCACTGTCTCTCACTGTCAATCACTGTCTCTCACTGTCTCTCACTGTCAATCACTGTCTCTCACTGTCAATCACTGCCTCTCACTGTCTCTCACTGTCATCACTGTCTCTCACTGTCTCTCACTGTCAATCACTGCCTCTCACTGTCTCTCACTGTCATCACTGTCTCTCACTGTCTCTCACTGTCATCACTGTCTCTCACTGTCATCACTGTCTCTCACTGTCTCTCACTATCAATCACTGTCTCTCACTGTCTCTCACTGTCAATCACTGTCTCTCACTGTCAATCACTGTCTCTGACTGTCAATCACTGCCTCTCACTGTCTCTCACTGTCTCTCACTGTCTCTCACAGGCTCTCACTGTCATCACTGTCTCTCACTGTCTCTCACTGTCTCTCACTGTCTCTCACTGTCAATCACTGTCTCTCACTGTCATCACTGTCTCTCACTGTCTCTCACTATCAATCACTGTCTCTCACTGTCTCTCACTGTCAATCACTGTCTCTCACTGTCAATCACTGTCTCTGACTGTCAATCACTGTCAATCACTGTCTCTCACTGTCTCTCACTGTCTCTCACTGTCATCACTGTCTCTCACTGTCTCTCACTGTCTCTCACTGTCTCTGACTGTCAATCACTGTCTCTCACTGTCTCTCACTGTCTCTCACTGTCAATCACTGTCTCTCACTGTCATCACTGTCAATCACTGTCAATCACTGTCTCTCAATGTCAATCACTGTCTCTCACTGTCATCACTGTCTCTCACTGTCATCACTGTCTCTCACTGTCATCACTGTCTCTCACTGTCATCACTGTCAATCACTGTCTCTCACTGTCTCTCACTGTCATCACTGTCTCTCACTGTCATCACTGTCTCTCACTGTCAATCACTGTCTCTCACTGTCAATCAGTGTCTCTCACTGTCTCTCACTGTCAATCACTGCCTCTCACTGTCAATCACTGGCTCTCACTGTCTCTCACTGTCATCACTGTCTCTCACTGTCATCACTGTCTCTCACTGTCAATCACTGTCTCTCACTGTCAATCACTGTCAATCACTGTCAATCAGTGTCTCTCACTGTCTCTCACTGTCAATCACTGCCTCTCACTGTCATCACTGTCTCTCACTGTCAATCACTGTCTCTCACTGTCAATCACTGTCTCTCACTGTCAATCACTGTCTCTCACTGTCAATCACTGTCTCTCACTGTCAATCACTGCCTCTCACTGTCATCACTGTCTCTCACTGTCAATCACTGTCTCTCACTGTCAATCACTGTCTCTCACTGTCAATCACTGTCTCTCCCTGTCAATCACTGTCTCTCACTGTCAATCACTGTCTCTCACTGTCATCACTGTCTCTCACTGTCAATCACTGTCTCTCACTGTCAATCACTGTCTCTCACTGTCATCACTGTCTCTCACTGTCAATCACTGTCTCTCACTGTCAATCACTGTCTCTCACTGTCATCACTGTCTCTCACTGTCATCACTGTCTCTGACTGTCAATCACTGTCTCTCACTGTCATCACTGTCTCTCACTGTCATCACTGTCTCTCACTGTCTCTCACTGTCTCTCACTGTCAATCACTGTCTCTCACTGTCAATCACTGTCAATCACTGTCTCTCACTGTCAATCACTGTCTCTCACTGTCATCACTGTCTCTCACTGTCATCACTGTCTCTCACTGTCATCACTGTCTCTCACTGTCATCACTGTCTCTCACTGTCTCTCACTGTCAATCACTGTCTCTCACTGTCAATCACTGTCTCTCACTGTCAATCACTGTCAGTCACTGTCTCTCACTGTCATCACTGTCTCTCACTGTCATCACTGTCTCTGACTGTCAATCACTGTCTCTGACTGTCAATCACTGTCTCTCACTGTCAATCACTGTCTCTCAATGTCAATCACTGTCTCTCACTGTCTCTCACTGTCAATCACTGTCTCTGACTGTCAATCACTGTCTCTCACTGTCAATCACTGTCTCTCACTGTCTCTCACTGTCTCTCACTGTCAATCACTGCCTCTCACTGTCAATCACTGTCTCTCACTGTCATCACTGTCTCTCACTGTCAATCACTGTCTCTGACTGTCAATCACTGTCTCTCACTGTCAATCACTGTCTCTCACTGTCAATCACTGTCTCTGACTGTCAATCACTGCCTCTCACTATCAATCACTGTCTCTCACTGTCAATCACTGTCTCTCACTGTCAATCACTGTCTCTGACTGTCAATCACTGTCTCTCACTGTCAATCACTGTCTCTCAATGTCAATCACTGTCTCTCACTGTCAATCACTGTCTCTCACTGTCAATCACTGTCTCTCACTGTCAATCACTGTCTCTCACTGTCAATCACTGTCAATCACTGTCAATCACTGCCTCTCACTGTCATCACTGTCTCTCACTGTCAATCACTGCCTCTCACTGTCATCACTGTCTCTCACTGTCAATCACTGTCTCTCACTGTCAATCACTGCCTCTCACTGTCAATCACTGGCTCACACTGTCATCACTGTCTCTCACTGTCAATCACTGCCTCTCACTGTCATCACTGTCTCTCACTGTCAATCACTGTCTCTCACTGTCAATCACTGTCTCTCACTGTCATCACTGTCTCTCACTGTCTCTCACTGTCTCTCACTGTCAATCACTGTCTCTCACTGTCAATCACTGTCTCTCAATGTCAATCACTGTCAATCACTGTCAATTACTGTCTCTCACTGTCAATCACTGTCTCTCACTGTCTCTCACTGTCTCTCACTGTCTCTCACTGTCAATCACTGTCTCTGACTGTCAATCACTGTCTCTGACTGTCAATCACTGTCTCTCAATGTCAATCACTGTCTCTCAATGTCACTCACTGTCTCTCACTGTCATCACTGTCTCTCACTGTCAATCACTGTCTCTGACTGTCAATCACTGTCTCTCACTGTCAATCACTGTCTCTTACTGTCATCACTGTCTCTCACTGTCTCTCACTGTCAATCACTGTCTCTGACTGTCAATCACTGCCTCTCACTGTCATCACTGTCTCTCACTGTCAATCACTGTCTCTGACTGTCAATCACTGTCTCTCACTGTCAATCACTGCCTCTCACTGTCAATCACTGTCTCTCACTGTCAATCACTGTCTCTCACTGTCAATCACTGTCTCTCACTGTCAATCACTGTCTCTCACTGTCTCTCACTGTCATCACTGTCTCTCACTGTCTCTCACTGTCAATCACTGTCTCTCACTGTCAATCACTGTCTCTGACTGTCAATCACTGCCTCTCACTGTCTCTCACTGTCTCTCACTGTCTCTCACAGGCTCTCACTGTCATCACTGTCTCTCACTGTCTCTCACTGTCAATCACTGTCTCTCACTGTCAATCACTGTCTCTCACTGTCATCACTGTCTCTCACTGTCAATCACTGTCTGTCACTGTCACTCACTGTCTCTCACTGTCTCTCACTGTCATCACTGTCTCTCACTGTCAATCACTGTCTCTCACTGTCTCTCACTGTCAATCACTGTCTCTCACTGCCTCTCACTGTCTCTCACTGTCATCACTGTCTCTCACTGTCTCTCACTGTCTCTCACTGTCATCACTGTCTCTCACTGTCAATCACTGTCTCTCACTGTCTCTCACTGTCTCTCACTGTCATCACTGCCTCTCACTGTCAATCACTGTCTCTCACTGTCACTCACTGCCTCTCACTATCAATCACTGTCTCTCTCTGTCAATCACTGTCTCTCACTGTCTCTCACTGTCTCTCACTGTCTCTCACTGTCATCACTGTCTCTCACTGTCAATCACTGTCTCTCACTGTCTCTCACTGTCTCTCACTGTCACTCACTGCCTCTCACTATCAATCACTGTCTCTCTCTGTCAATCACTGTCTCTCACTGTCTCTCACTGTCTCTCACTGTCATCACTGTCTCTCACTGTCAATCACTGTCTCTCACTGTCTCTCACTGTCTCTCACTGTCAATCACTGTCTCTCACTGTCAATCACTGTCTGTCACTGTCACTCACTGTCTCTCACTGTCAATCACTGTCTCTCACTGTCAATCACTGTCTCTCACTGTCAATCACTGTCTCTCACTGTCAATCACTGTCTCTCACTGTCATCACTGTCTCTCACTGTCAATCACTGTCTCTCACTGTCTCTCACTGTCATCACTGTCTCTCACTGTCAATCACTGTCAATCACTGTCTCTCACTGTCTCTCACTATCAATCACTGTCTCTCACTGTCAATCACAGGCTCTCACTGTCATCACTGTCTCTCACTGTCAATCACTGTCTCTCACTGTCAATCACTGTCTCTCACTGTCAATCACTGTCAATCACTGTCTCTCACTATCAATCACTGTCTCTCACTGTCAATCACTGTCTCTCAATGTCAATCACTGTCTCTCACTGTCATCACTGTCTCTCACTGTCTCTCACTGTCAATCACTGTCTCTCACTGTCATCACTGTCTCTCACTGTCAATCACTGTCTCTCACTGTCAATCACTGTCTCTCACTGTCTCTCACTGTCAATCACTGTCTCTCACTGTCATCACTGCCTCTCACTGTCAATCACTGTCTCTCACTGTCATCACTGTCTCTCTCTGTCAATCACTGTCAATCACTGTCTCTCACTGTCTCTCACTGTCTCTCACTGTCATCACTGTCTCTCTCTGTCAATCACTGTCTCTCACTGTCTCTCACTGTCAATCACTGTCTCTCACTGTCTCTCACTGTCAATCACTGTCTCTCACTATCAATCACTGTCTCTCACTGTCAATCACTGTCAATCACTGTCTCTCACTGTCAATCACTGTCTCTCACTATCAATCACTGTCTCTCACTGTCATCACTGTCTCTCTCTGTCAATCACTGTCTCTCACTGTCTCTCACTGTCAATCACTGTCTCTCACTGTCTCTCACTGTCAATCACTGTCTCTCACTGTCAATCACTGTCTCTCACTGTCTCTCACTGTCTCTCACTGTCAATCACTGTCTCTCACTGTCTCTCACTGTCAATCACTGTCTCTCACTGTCATCACTGTCTCTCACTGTCAATCACTGTCTCTCACTGTCTCTCACTGTCAATCACTGTCAATCACTGTCTCTCACTGTCATCACTGTCTCTCACTGTCAATCACTGTCTCTCACTGTCTCTCACTGTCAATCACTGTCTCTCACTGTCAATCACTGTCTCTCACTGTCAATCACTGTCTCTCACTGTCAATCACTGTCTCTCACTGTCATCACTGTCTCTCACTGTCAATCACTGTCTCTCACTGTCTCTCACTGTCAATCACTGTCTCTCACTGTCTCTCACTGTCAATCACTGTCTCTCACTGTCAATCACTGTCTCTCACTGTCTCTCACTGTCTCTCACTGTCAATCACTGTCTCTCACTGTCTCTCACTGTCTCTCACTGTCATCACTGTCTCTCACTGTCAATCACTGTCTCTCACTGTCAATCACTGTCTCTCACTGTCAATCACTGTCAATCACTGTCTCTCACTGTCAATCACTGTCTCTCACTGTCAATCACTGTCTCTCACTGTCAATCACTGTCTCTCACTGTCAATCACTGTCAATCACTGTCTCTCAGTGTCTCTCACTGTCTCTCTCTGTCTCTCACTGTCAATCACTGTCTCTCAGTGTCTCTCACTGTCAATCACTGTCTCTCACTGTCATCACTGTCTCTCACTGTCATCACTGTCTCTTACTGTCAATCACTGTCTCTTACTGTCAATCACTGTCTCTCACTGTCAATTACTGTCTCTCACTGTCAATCACTGTCTCTCACTGTCAATCACTGTCTCTCACTGTCAATCACTGTCTCTCACTGTCAATCACTGTCTCTCACTGTCAATCACTGTCTCTCACTGTCAATCACTGTCTCTCACTGTCATCACTGTCTCTCACTGTCATCACTGTCAATCACTGTCAATCACTGTCTCTCACTGTCAATCACTGTCTCTCACTGTCAATCACTGTCTCTCACTGTCAATCACTGTCATCACTGTCTCTCACTGTCAATCACTGTCTCTCACTGTCTCTCACTGTCTCTCACTGTCATCACTGTCTCTCACTGTCATCACTGTCAATCACTGTCTCTCACTGTCAATCACTGTCAATCACTGTCTCTCACTGTCATCACTGTCTCTCACTGTCTCTCACTGTCTCTCACTGTCAATCACTGTCAATCACTGTCTCTCACTGTCTCTCACTGTCTCTCACTGTCAATCACTGTCTCTCAGTGTCTCTCACTGTCATCACTGTCTCTCACTGTCTCTCACTTTCAATCACTGTCTCTCACTGTCAATCACTGGCTCTCACTGTCAATCACTGTCTCTCACTTTCAATCACTGTCTCTCACTGTCAATCACTGGCTCTCACTGTCAATCACTGTCTCTCACTGTCAATCACTGTCAATCACTGTCTCTCACTGTCAATCACTGTCAATCACTGTCTCTCACTGTCAATCACTGTCTCTCACTGTCAATCACTGTCTATCAATGTCAATCACTGGCTCTCACTGTCTCTCAATGTCAATCACTGTCTCTCACTGTCAATCACTGTCTCTCACTGTCATCACTGTCTCTCACTGTCAATCACTGTCTCTCACTGTCTCTCAGTGTCTCTCACTGTCAATCACTGTCTCTCACTGTCAATCACTGTCTCTCACTGTCAATCACTGTCTCTCACTGTCAATCACTGTCTCTCACTGTCTCTCAGTGTCTCTCACTGTCAATCACTGTCTCTCACTGTCTCTCACTGTCAATCACTGTCTCTCACTGTCTCTCACTGTCTCTCACTGTCATCACTGTCAATCACTGTCTCTCAATGTCAATCACTGTCAATCACTGTCTCTCACTGTCTCTCACTTTCAATCACTGCCTCTCACTGTCAATCACTGTCTCTCACTGTCTCTCACTGTCTCTCACTGTCAATCACTGTCTCTCACTGTCATCACTGTCTCTCACTGTCATCACTGTCTCTCACTGTCATCACTGTCTCTCACTGTCAATCACTGTCAATCACTGTCTCTCACTGTCAATCACTGTCTCTCAGTGTCTCTCACTGTCATCACTGTCTCTCACTGTCTCTCACTTTCAATCACTGTCTCTCACTGTCAATCACTGGCTCTCACTGTCAATCACTGTCTCTCACTTTCAATCACTGTCTCTCACTGTCAATCACTGGCTCTCACTGTCAATCACTGTCTCTCACTGTCAATCACTGTCAATCACTGTCTCTCACTGTCAATCACTGTCAATCACTGTCTCTCACTGTCAATCACTGTCTCTCACTGTCAATCACTGTCTATCAATGTCAATCACTGGCTCTCACTGTCTCTCACTGTCAATCACTGTCTATCAATGTCAATCACTGTCTCTCACTGTCAATCACTGTCTCTCACTGTCATCACTGTCTCTCACTGTCAATCACTGTCAATCACTGTCTCTCACTGTCAATCACTGTCTCTCACTGTCAATCACTGTCTCTCACTGTCTCTCAGTGTCTCTCACTGTCAATCACTGTCTCTCTCTGTCAATCACTGTCTCTCACTGTCTCTCACTGTCTCTCAGTGTCTCTCACTGTCAATCACTGTCTCTCTCTGTCAATCACTGTCTCTCACTGTCAATCACTGTCTCTCACTGTCTCTCAGTGTCTCTCACTGTCATCACTGTCAATCACTGTCAATCACTGTCATCACTGCCTCTCACTGTCAATCACTGTCTATCAATGTCAATCACTGGCTCTCACTGTCTCTCACTGTCAATCACTGTCTATCAATGTCAATCACTGTCTCTCACTGTCATCACTGTCTCTCACTGTCAATCACTGTCAATCACTGTCTCTCACTGTCAATCACTGTCTCTGACTGTCAATCACTGTCTCTCACTGTCATCACTGTCAATCACTGTCAATCACTGTCTCTCAGTGTCTCTCACTGTCAATCACTGTCTCTCACTTTCAATCACTGTCTCTCACTGTCAATCACTGGCTCTCACTGTCAATCACTGTCTCTCACTGTCAATCACTGTCTCTCACTGTCAATCACTGTCTCTCACTGTCTCTCACTGTCAATCACTGTCAATCACTGTCTCTCACTGTCAATCACTGTCAATCACTGTCTCTCACTGTCAATCACTGTCTCTCACTGTCAATCACTGTCTATCAATGTCAATCACTGGCTCTCACTGTCTCTCACTGTCAATCACTGTCTATCAATGTCAATCACTGTCTCTCACTGTCTCTCACTGTCAATCACTGTCTCTCACTGTCATCACTGTCTCTCACTGTCAATCACTGTCAATCACTGTCTCTCACTGTCAATCACTGTCTCTCACTGTCAGTCACTGTCTCTCACTGTCAATCACTGTCTCTGACTGTCAATCACTGTCTCTCACTGTCATCACTGTCAATCACTGTCAATCACTGTCTCTCACTGTCTCTCACTGTCAATCACTGTCTATCAATGTCAATCACTGTCTCTCACTGTCTCTCACTGTCAATCACTGTCTCTCACTGTCATCACTGTCTCTCACTGTCAATCACTGTCAATCACTGTCTCTCACTGTCTCTCACTGTCTCTCACTGTCTCTCACTGTCAATCACTGTCTCTCACTGTCAATCACTGTCAATCACTGTCTCTCACTGTCAATCACTGTCTCTCACTGTCAATCACTGTCTCTCAGTGTCTCTCACTGTCAATCACTGTCTCTCACTGTCAATCACTTTCTCTCACTGCCAATCACTGTCAACCACTGTCTCTCACTGTCATCACTGCCTCTCACTGTCATCACTGTCTCTCACTGTCAATCACTGCCTCTCACTGTCATCACTGTCTCTCACTGTCATCACTGCCTCTCACTGTCAATCACTGTCTCTCACTGTCAATCACTGTCTCTCACTGTCAATCACTGTCTCTCACTGTCATCACTGTCTCTCACTGTCAATCACTGCCTCTCACTGTCAATCACTGTCTCTCACTGTCAATCACTGTCTCTCACTGTCTCTTACTGTCAATCACTGTCTCTCACTGTCAATCACTGTCTCTCACTGTCAATCACTGTCTCTCACTGTCTCTTACTGTCAATCACTGTCTCTCACTGTCATCACTGCCTCTCACTGTCAATCACTGTCTCTCACTGTCAATCACTGTCAATCACTGTCAATCACTGTCTCTCACTGTCTCTCACTGTCAATCACTGTCAATCACTGTCTCTCACTGTCTCTTACTGTCAATCACTGCCTCTCACTGTCAATCACTGTCTCTCAGTGTCTCTCACTGTCATCACTGTCAATCACTGTCTCTCACTGTCAATCACTGTCTCTCACTGTCAATCACTGTCTCTCACTGTCAATCACTGCCTCTCACTGTCAATCACTGTCTCTCACTGTCAATCACTGTCTCTCACTGTCTCTTACTGTCAATCACTGCCTCTCACTGTCAATCACTGTCTCTCACTGTCAATCACTGTCTCTCACTGTCTCTCACTGTCAATCACTGTCAATCACTGCCTCTCACTGTCAATCACTGTCTCTCACTGTCAATCACTGTCTCTCACTGTCTCTTACTGTCAATCACTGTCTCTCACTGTCAATCACTGTCTCTCACTGTCTCTTACTGTCAATCACTGTCTCTCACTGTCAATCACTGTCTCTCACTGTCAATCACTGTCTCTCACTGTCTCTTACTGTCAATCACTGTCTCTCACTGTCATCACTGCCTCTCACTGTCAATCACTGTCTCTCACTGTCAATCACTGTCTCTCACTGTCTCTTACTGTCAATCACTGCCTCTCACTGTCAATCACTGTCTCTCAGTGTCTCTCACTGTCATCACTGTCAATCACTGTCTCTCACTGTCAATCACTGTCTCTCACTGTCAATCACTGGCTCTCACTGTCAATCACTGTCTCTCAATGTCAATCACTGTCAATCACTGTCTCTCACTGTCTCTCAGTGTCTCTCACTGTCAATCACTGTCTCTCACTGTCAATCACTGTCAATCACTGTCTCTCACTGTCTGTCAATGTCTATCAATGTCAATCACTGTCTCTCACTGTCATCACTGTCTCTCACTGTCAATCACTGGCTCTCACTGTCAATCACTGTCTCTCAATGTCAATCACTGTCATCACTGTCAATCACTGTCTCTCACTGTCTCTCACTGTCTCTCACTGTCATCACTGTCTCTCACTGTCTCTCACTTTCAATCACTGTCTCTCACTGTCAATCACTGGCTCTCACTGTCAATCACTGTCTCTCAATGTCAATCACTGTCTCTCACTGTCAATCACTGTCAATCACTGTCTCTCACTGTCTCTCAGTGTCTCTCACTGTCAATCACTGTCTCTCACTGTCAATCACTGTCAATCACTGTCTCTCACTGTCTGTCAATGTCTATCAATGTCAATCACTGTCTCTCACTGTCAATCACTGTCAATCACTGTCTCTCACTGTCTGTCAATGTCTATCAATGTCAATCACTGTCTCTCACTGTCAATCACTGTCTCTCACTGTCTCTCACTGTCAATCACTGTCTCTGACTGTCAATCACTGTCTCTCACTGTCATCACTGTCAATCACTGTCAATCACTGTCTCTCAGTGTCTCTCACTGTCAATCACTGTCTCTGACTGTCAATCACTGTCTCTCACTGTCTCTCACTGTCAATCACTGTCATCACTGCCTCTCACTGTCTCTCAGTGTCTCTCACTGTCAATCACTGGCTCTCACTGTCATCACTGTCTATCAATGTCAATCACTGTCTCTCACTGTCAATCACTGTCTCTCACTGTCAATCACTGTCTCTCACTGCCTCTCACTGTCAATCACTGGCTCTCACTGTCATCACTGTCTATCAATGTCAATCACTGTCTCTCACTGTCAATCACTGTCTCTCACTGTCAATCACTGTCTATCAATGTCAATCACTGTCTCTCACTGTCAATCACTGTCTCTCACTGTCAATCACTGTCTCTCACTGTCAATCACTGTCAATCACTGTCTCTCACTGTCAATCACTGTCTCTCACTGTCAATCACTGTCTCTCACTGTCATCACTGTCTCTCACTGTCAATCACTGTCTATCAATGTCAATCACTGTCTCTCACTGTCAATCACTGTCTCTCACTGTCAATCACTGTCTCTCACTGTCAATCACTGTCAATCACTGTGCTCACTGTCTCTCACTGTCAATCACTGTCTCTCACTGTCAATCACTGTCTCTCACTGTCTCTCACTGTCAATCACTGTCTCTCACTGTCAATCACTGGCTCTAATTGTCAATCACTGTCTCTCACTGTCAATCACTGGCTCTAATTGTCAATCACTGCCTCTCACTGTCAATCACTGGCTCTAATTGTCAATCACTGTCTCTCACTGTCAATCACTGTCTCTCTCTGTTAATCACTGTCTCTCACTGTCTCTGACTGTCAATCACTGTCTCTCACTGTCAATCACTGTCTCTCTCTGTTAATCACTGTCTCTCACTGTCTCTGACTGTCAATCACTGTCTCTCACTGACAATCACTGTCTCTCACTATCAATCACTGTCTCTCACTGTCAATCACTGTCTCTCTCTGTCAATCACTGTCTATCAATGTCAATCACTGGCTCTCACGGTCTCTCACTGTTTCTGACTGTCAATCACTGTCTCTCACTGTCAATCACTGTCTCTCACTGTCAATCACTGTCTCTCACTGTCAATCACTGTCTCTCTCTGTCAATCACTGTCTCTCACTGTTAATCACTGTCTCTCACTGTCTCTGACTGTCAATCACTGTCTCTCACTGACAATCACTGTCTCTCACTATCAATCACTGTCTCTGACTGTCAATCACTGTCTCTCACTGACAATCACTGTCTCTCACTATCAATCACTGTCTCTCACTGTCAATCACTGACAATCACTGTCTCTCACTGATAATCACTGTCTCTCACTGTCAATCACTGTCAATCACTGTCTCTCACTGATAATCACTGTCTCTCACTGTCAATCACTGTCTCTCAATGTCAATCACTGACAATCACTGTCTCTCACTGATAATCACTGTCTCTCACTGACAATCACTGTCTCTCAATGTCAATCACTGTCTCTCAATGTCAATCACTGGCTCTCACTGTCTCTCACTGATAATCACTGTCTCTCACTGTCAATCACTGTCTCTCAATGTCAATCACTGACAATCACTGTCTCTCACTGATAATCACTGTCTCTCACTGACAATCACTGTCTCTCACTATCAATCACTGTCTCTCTCTGTCAATCACTGTCTCTCAATGTCAATCACTGACAATCACTGTCTCTCACTGATAATCACTGTCTCTCACTGACAATCACTGTCTCTCACAATCAATCACTGTCTCTCACTGTCAATCACTGTCTCTCACTGTCAATCACTGTCTCTCACTGTCAATCACTGTCTCTCACTATCAATCACTGTCTCTCACTGTCAATCACTGTCTCTCACTGTCAATCACTGTCTCTCACTGACAATCACTGTCTCTCACTATCAATCACTGTCTCTCACTGTTAATCACTGTCTCTCACTGTCTCTGACTGTCAATCACTGTCTCTCACTGTCAATCACTGTCTCTCACTGTCAATCACTGTCTCTCACTGTCAATCACTGTCTCTCACTGTCTCTCACTGTCTCTGACTGTCAATCACTGTCTCTCACTGTCAATCACTGTCAATCACTGTCTCTCACTGTCATCACTGTCTCTCACTGTCAATCACTGTCTCTCACTGTCAATCACTGTCTCTCACTGTCAATCACTGTCAATCACTGTCTCTCACTGTCTCTCACTGACAATCACTGTCTCTGACTGTCATCACTGCCCCTCACTGTCAATCACTGTCAATCACTGTCTCTCACTGTCTCTCACTGTTAATCACTGTCTCTCACTGTTAATCACTGCCTCTCACTGTCTCTCACTGTTAATCACTGCCTCTCACTGTCTCTCACTGTTAATCACTGCCTCTCACTGTCTCTCACTGTCAATCACTGTCTCTCACTGTTAATCACTGTCTCTCACTGTCTCTCACTGTTAATCACTGTCTCTCACTGTTAATCACTGTCTCTCACTGTTAATCACTGTCTCTCACTGTCTCTCACTGTTAATCACTGCCTCTCACTGTCTCTCACTGTCAATCACTGTCTCTCACTGTCTCTCACTGTTAATCACTGTCTCTCACTGTTAATCACTGCCTCTCACTGTCTCTCACTGTTAATCACTGCCTCTCACTGTCTCTCACTGTTAATCACTGCCTCTCACTGTCTCTCACTGTCAATCACTGTCTCTCACTGTCAATCACTGTCTCTCACTGTCAATCACTGTCTCTCACTATCAATCACTGTCTCTCACTGTCTCTCACTGTCATCATTGCCCCTCACTGTCAATCACTGTCTCTCACTGTCAATCACTGTCTCTCACTGTTAATCACTGTCTCTCACTGTCAACCACTGTCTCTCACTGTCAATCACTGTCTCTCACTGTCAATCACTGTCTCTCACTGTTAATCACTGTCTCTCACTGTCAATCACTGGCTCTCACTGTCAATCACTGTCTCTCACTGTCTCTCACTGTCAATCACTGTCTCTCACTGTCAATCACTGTCTCTCACTGTTAATCACTGCCTCTCACTGTCTCTCACTGTCAATCACTGTCTCTCACTGTCAATCACTGTCTCTCACTGTCTCTGACTGTCAATCACTGTCTCTCACTGTCAATCACTGTCTCTCACTGTTAATCACTGTCTCTCACTGTCTCTGACTGTCAATCACTGTCTCTCACTGTCAATCACTGTCTCTCACTGTTAATCACTGTCTCTCACTGTCTCTCACTGACAATCACTGTTTCTCACTGTCAATCACTGTCTCTCACTGTCTCTGACTGTCAATCACTGTCAATCACTGTCAATCACTGTCAATCACTGTCTCTCACTGTCATCACTGCCTCTCACTGTCAATCACTGTCTCTCACTGTCTCTGACTGTCAATCACTGTCAATCACTGTCAATCACTGTCTCTCACTGTCAATCACTGTCAACCACTGGCTCTCACTGTCAATCACTGTCTCTCACTGTCAATCACTGTCTCTCACTGTCATCACTGTCTCTCACTGTCAATCACTGTCTCTCACTGTCTCTCACTGATAATCACTGTCTCTCACTGTCTCTGACTGTCAATCACTGTCTCTCACTGTCAATCACTGTCTCTCACTGTCAATCACTGTTTCTCACTGTCAATCACTGTCTCTCACTGTCTCTGACTGTCAATCACTGTCAATCACTGTCTCTCACTGTCAATCACTGTCTCTCACTGTCATCACTGCCTCTCACTGTCAATCACTGTCTCTCACTGTCTCTGACTGTCAATCACTGTCAATCACTGTCAATCACTGTCTCTCACTGTCAATCACTGTTTCTCACTGTCAATCACTGTCTCTCACTGTCTCTGACTGTCAATCACTGTCAATCACTGTCTCTCACTGTCTCTGACTGTCAATCACTGTCAATCACTGTCTCTCACTGTCAATCACTGTCTCTCACTGTCATCACTGCCTCTCACTGTCAATCACTGTCTCTCACTGTCTCTTACTGTCAATCACTGTCAATCACTGTCAATCACTGTCTCTCACTGTCAATCACTGTTTCTCACTGTCAATCACTGTCTCTCACTGTCTCTGACTGTCAATCACTGTCAATCACTGTCTCTCACTGTCAATCACTGTCTCTCACTGTCATCACTGCCTCTCACTGTCAATCACTGTCTCTCACTGTCTCTGACTGTCAATCACTGTCAATCACTGTCAATCACTGTCTCTCACTGTCAATCACTGTCAACCACTGGCTCTCACTGTCAATCACTGTCTCTCACTGTCAATCACTGCCTCTCACTGTCAATCACTGTCTCTCACTGTCTCTGACTGTCAATCACTGTCAATCACTGTCAATCACTGTCTCTCACTGTCAATCACTGTCAACCACTGGCTCTCACTGTCAATCACTGTCTCTCACTGTCAATCACTGTCTCTCACTGTCTCTCACTGTCAACCACTGGCTCTCACTGTCAATCACTGTCTCTCACTGTCAATCACTGTCTCTCACTGTCATCACTGTCTCTCACTGTCAATCACTGTCTCTCACTGTCTCTGACTGTCAATCACTGTCAATCACTGTCAATCACTGTCTCTCACTGTCAATCACTGTCTCTCACTGTCATCACTGTCTCTCACTGTCATCACTGCCTCTCACTGTCAATCACTGTCTCTCACTGTCAATCACTGGCTCTCACTGTCAATCACTGTCTCTCACTGTCAACCACTGTCTCTCACTGTCAATCACTGTCTCTCACTGTCAATCACTGTCTCTCACTGTCAATCACTGTCTCTCACTGTCAATCACTGTCTCTCACTATCAATCACTGTCTGTCAATGTCGATCACGGGCTCGCACTGTCAACCACTTTCAATCACTGTCTCTCACTGTCAACCACTAGCTCGCAATGTCTCTCACTGTCAACCACTGTCTCTCACTGTCAACCACTGTCTCTCACTGTCAATCACTGTCTCTCACTGTCAATCACTGTCTCTCTCTGTCAATCACTGTCTCTCACTGTCAATCACTGTCTCTCACTAGCAATCACTGGCTCTCACTGTCACTCACTGTCTCTCACTGTCAATCACTGTCTCTCACTATCAATCACTGTCTCTCACTGTCTCTCACTGTCAACCACTGTCTCTCACTGTCAATCACTGTCTCTCACTGTCAGTCACTGTCTCTCACTGTCAATCACTGTCTCTCACTCACTATCACTGGCTCTAATTGTCAATCACTGTCTCTCACTAGCAATCACTGGCTCTCACTGTCACTCACTGTCTCTCACTGTCAATCACTGTCTCTCACTATCAATCACTGTCTCTCACTGTCTCTCACTGTCAACCACTGTCTCTCACTGTCAATCACTGTCTCTCACTGTCTATCACTGTCTCTCACTGTCAATCACTGTCTCTCACTCACTATCACTGGCTCTAATTGTCAATCATTGTCTCTCACTGTCTCTCACTTTCTCTCACTGTCTCTCACTGTCAACCACTGGCTCTCAATTTCTCTCACTGTCTGTCACTGTCAATCACTGTCTCTCACTGTCTTTCAGTGTCTCTCACTGTCTATCACTGCCTCTTACTGTCAATCACTGGCTCTCACTGTCGATCACTGGGTCACACTATCAATCACTGTCTCTCAATGTTTCTCACTGTCTCTCACTGTCTCTCACTGTCAATCACTGTCTCTCACTGTCAATCACTGCCTCTCTCTGTCTCTCAATATCAATCACTGGCTCTCACTGTCAATCACTGTCTCTCACTGTCAATCACTGTCTCTCACTGTCAATCACTGCCTCTCACTGTCTCTCACTATCAATCACTGGCTCTCACTGTCAATCACTGTCTCTCACTGTCAATCACTGGCTCTCACTGTCAATCACTGGCTCTCACTGTCAATCACTGTCTCTCACTGTCAATCACTGTCTCTCACTGTCAATCACTGGCTCTCACTGTCTCTCACTATCAATCACTGGCTCTCACTGTCAATCACTGTCTCTCACTGTCAATCACTGTCTCTCACTGTCAATCACTGTCTCTCACTGTCAATCACTGGCTCTCACTATCAATCACTGCCTCTCACTGTCAATCACTGTCTCTCTCTGTCAATTACTGTCTCTCTCTGTCAATCACTGTCTCTCAATATCAATCACTGTCTCTCACTGTCATGACTGTCTCTCACTGTCAATCACTGTCTCTCACTATCAATCACTGTCTGTCAATGTCGATCACTGGCTTGCACTGTCAACCACTGTCAATCACTGTCTCTCACTGTCAACCACTGGCTCTCAATGTCTCTCACTGTCTCTCACTGTCAATCACTGTCTCTCATTGTCAATCACTGTCTCTCACTATCAATCACTGGCTCTCACTGTCTCTCACTGTCAATCACTGTCTCTCACTATCAATCACTGTCTCTCACTGTCTCTCACTGTCAACCACTGTCTCTCACTGTCAATCACTGTCTCTCACTGTCTATTACTGTCTCTCACTGTCAATCACTGGCTCTAATTTTCAATCACTGTCTCTCACTGTCTATCACTGTCTCTCACTGTCAATCACTGGCTCTAATTGTCAATCACTGTCTCTCACTGTCTATCACTGTCTCTCACTGTCAATCACTGGCTCTAATTGTCAATCACTGTCTCTCACTAACTATCACTGGCTCTAATTGTCAATTATTGTCTCTCACTGTCTCTCACTTTCTCTCACTGTCTCTCACTGTCAACCACTGGCTCTCAATGTCTCTCACTGTCTATCACTGTCTCTCACTGTCAACCACTGTCTCTCAGTGTCTCTCAGTGTCTCTCACTGTCTATCACTGCCTCTTACTGTCAATCACTGGCTCTCACTGTCGATCACTGGGTCACACTATCAATCACTGTCTCTCAATGTTTCTCACTGTCTCTCACTGGCTCTCACTGTCTCTCACTGTCAATCACTGTCTCTCACTGTCAATCACTGCCTCTCTCTGTCTCTCAATATCAATCACTGGCTCTCACTGTCAATCACTGTCTCTCACTGTCAATCACTGTCTCTCACTGTCAATCACTGGCTCACACTGTCTCTCACTGTCAATCACTGTCTCTCAATGTTTCTCACTGTCTCTCACTGTCTCTCACTGTCTCTCACTGTCAATCACTGGCTCTCACTGTCTCTCACTATCAATCACTGGCTCTCACTGTCAATCACTGTCTCTCACTGTCAATCACTGGCTCTCACTGTCAATCACTGGCTCTCACTGTCAATCACTGTCTCTCACGGTCAATCTCTGGCTCTCACTGTCTCTCACTATCAATCACTGGCTCTCACTGTCAATCACTGTCTCTCACTGTCAATCACTGTCTCTCACTGTCAATCACTGTCTCTCTCTGTCAATCACTGGCTCTCACTGTCTCTCACTATCAATCACTGGCTCTCACTATCAATCACTGTCTCTCACTGTCAATCACTGGCTCTCACTGTCTCTCACTGTCAATCACTGTCTCTCACTGTCAATCACTGCCAATCACTGTCTCTCACTGTCAATCACTGTCTCTCACTGTCTCTCACTGTCAATCACTGTCTCTCACTGTCTCTCACTGTCAATCACTGTCTCTCACTGTCAATCACTGTCTCTCACTGTCTCACTATCAATCACTGTCTCTCACTGTCAATCACTGGCTCTCACTGTCTCTCACTGTCAATCACTGTCTCTCACTGTCAATCACTGCCAATCACTGTCTCTCACTGTCAATCACTGTCAATCACTGTCTCTCACTGTCAATCACTGTCTCTCACTGTCTCTCACTGTCAATCACTGTCTCTCACTGTCTCACTGTCAATCACTGGCTCACACTGTCATCACTGTCTCTCACTGCCAATCACTGTCTCTCACTGCCAATCACTGTCTCTCACTGTCAATCACTGTGTCTCACTGTCAATCACTGTCTCTCACTGTCAATCACTGTCTCTCACTATCAATCACTGTCTATCACTGTCTCTCACTGTCAATCACTGTCTATCACTGCCTCTTACTGTCAATCACTGGCTCTCACTGTCGATCACTGGGTCACACTATCAATCACTGTCTCTCAATGTTTCTCACTGTCTCTCACTGGCTCTCACTGTCTCTCACTGTCAATCCCTGTCTCTCACTGTCAATCACTGCCTCTCTCTGTCTCTCAATATCAATCACTGGCTCTCACTGTCAATCACTGTCTCTCACTGTCAATCACTGTCTCTCACTGTCAATCACTGCCTCTCTCTGTCTCTCACTGTCTCTCACTGTCACTCACTGTCTCTCACTATCAATCACTGGCTCTCACTGTCAATCACTGTCTCTCACTGTCAATCACTGTCTCTCACTGTCAATCACTGTCTCTCACTGTCAATCACTGTCTCTCACTGTCTCTCACTGTCAATCACTGTCTCTCACTGTCAATCACTGTCTCTCACTGTCTCTCACTGTCAATCACTGTCTCTCACTGTCTCTCACTATCAATCACTGGCTCTCACTGTCAATCACTGTCTCTCACTGTCAATCACTGTCTCTCACTGTCTCTCACTGTCAATCACTGTCTCTCACTGTCAATCACTGTCTCTCACTGTCAATCACTGTCTCTCACTGTCTCTCACTATCAATCACTGGCTCTCACTGTCAATCACTGTCTCTCACTGTCAATCACTGTCTCTCACTGTCAATCACTGGCTCTCACTGTCAATCACTGTCTCTCACTGTCAATCACTGTCTCTCACTGTCAATCACTGTCTCTCACTGTCAATCACTGGCTCTCACTGTCTCTCACTGGCTCTCACTGTCAATCACTGTCAATCACTGTCTCTCACTGTCTCTCACTGTCAATCACTGTCTCTCACTGTCAATCACTGTCTCTCACTGTCAATCACTGTAACTTCATTGCAGTGTTAATTTAAGGCTACTTGAGACAATAAAAAAGATTATTATTATTGCGTGAGCCAACATTCATCTCTGATCCAATATCACACCTAAAAACAAAATGACTTTCATTTCTCTTCCAATGCTACATGTAATAATAATAATAATCTTTATTGTCGCAAGTAGGTTTACATTATCACTGCAATGAAGTTACTGTGAAGGTCCCCTAGTCGCCACACTCCGGCGTCTGTTCGGGTACACGGAGGGAGAATTCAGAATGTCTTTCGGGACTTGTGGGAGGAAACCGGAGCTCCCTTGTTGCTGTTGCCGGCAGTTAATTGTCACTTACATAATATTCACTGCAATTGAAAAGTTAATTTATTGTGAAAACAGTGTGGGTGAATGGTGTATTGTAACGAATGTTAGTTTGTCTTTTTGCAGTGATAGTATAAAAACCTCGATTCGAATGCTTCCTGAGAATAGGACCCGGTGGCAAAATCGCAACGGGAGCCGATTTGACGTCAAATTGCAATTCTCCGTCACCTCGACAGCGACGTCAATATGGTCCGGAATGGACGCGCAGGAAACGCCGTTTGCACATCTTTAGCGGGTCCTCTGCAATTCGCTGCCTCCGACGGGCCGAGCTCTCGACCGCGCGTGACGGAGCCCTGGTTTGATGAATCCTTGTATTTTCTCTCAATAAAAGGGTAAAAGTTCGCTTTTGATTTCAATGTTGGGCAGTGCGGCTGACGGTACACAATTTCTGACACTTTGCTAAAACAACTTGGCCAACTGGCCAGTACAAAACATAATAAACTTAGGAGATACTTGGAAGTAATTTAAAGAAGGCAGCGCACCGCACATGAGAGTGGGCCCAGGACAGGCTGAGAGAGAGACAGAGGGAGATAGAACGAAGGCTTCATTTCTGGGCTACGCTCTTTAAGGAGATGCTTATCTTTGTGTTAACATAAGAACATAAGAACTAGGAGCAGGAGTAGGCCATCTGGCCCCTCGAGCACAATTGCTTCACAGCTCCAGGGTCCCAGGTTCGATTCCGGCTTGGGTCACTGTCTGTGCGGAGTCTGCACGTCCTCCCCGTGTCTGCGTGGGTTTCCTCCGGGTGCTCCGGTTTCCTCCCACAGTCCAAAGATGTGCGGGTTAGCTGGATTGGCCGTGATAAATTGCCCTTAGTGTCCAAGGTTGCCCTTAGTGTTGGGTGGGGTTGGGTGAGGTTACTGGGTTATGGGGATAGGGTGGAGGTGTTGACCTTGGGTAGGGTGCTCTTTCCAAGAGCCGGAGCAGACTCGACGGGCCGAATGGCCTCCTTCTGCACTGTAAATTCTATGTATCTATGTATCAATGAGATCATGGCTAATCTTTTGTGGACTCAGCTCCACTTTCCGGCCCGAACACCATAACCCTTAATCCCTTTATTCTTCAAAAAACTATCTATCTTTATCTTAAAAACATTGAATGAAGGAGCCTCAACTGCTTCACTGGGCAAGGAATTCCATAGATTCACAACCCTTTGGGTGAAGAAGTTCCTCCTAAACTCAGTCCTAAATCTACTTCCCCTTATTTTGAGGCTATGCCCCCTAGTTCTGCTTTCACCCGCCAGTGGAAACAACCTGCCCGCATCTATCCTGTCTATTCCCTTCATAATCTTATATGTTTCTATAAGATCCCCCCTCATCCTTCTAAATTCCAACGAGTACAGTCCCAGTCTACTCAACCTCTCCTCGTAATCCAACCCCTTCAGCTCTGGGATTAACCTAGTGAATCTCCTCTGCACACCCTCCAGTGCCAGTACGTCCTTTCTCAAGTAAGGAGACCAAAACTGAACACAATACTCCAGGTGTGGCCTCACTAACACCGTATACCCTTGCTTTGTCTCTAATTGGCTCTTTGCCTGGAGTCTGCTGTCTTTGATTTGCCCAGCTAGATGTCCGTCAATTAGCTGATATGGTTATCAGTTTTGATTGGATGAAATTTGCTGCAGTATAACCTCATTTTATTCAAGTTTGTACCTGTGTGTGTGCATCCTGAAAGGTATTGGAACTTGATCTCTTTAATGGTTTTGTCTGAGGAGATTGAAACTTGACTGATCTCTTTTTTTTCATAAATTTAGAGCACTCAATTATTGTTTTTTCCAATTAAGGGGCAATTTAGCGCGGCCAATCCACCTACCCTGCACATCTTTGGGTTGTGGGGGCGAAACCCACGCAGACACGGGGAGAATGTGCAAACTCCACACGGACAGTGACCCAGAGCCGGGACCGAACCCGGGTCCTCGGCACCGTGAGGCAGCAGTGCTAACCACTGCGCCGCCCTGCCGCCCTACGTCACCACATTCTTGACCCTTCCCCCAATGGAAATACTTTCTCCTTATCTCGTCCCTGACCCTTTTGAATATCTCCATCAAATCTCCTCTCAACAGTCACTTCAAGGAGAACAAATCCAACTTCTCCAATCTATGCTTGTTGCCAAAAGTTTCTAACTTCTTGAGCCATTGTCCTGAAACTTTTCAGCTCCCTCTCGACTACCTTCACATTCTTCCTGAAGCTGGATCCCAGAATTGGACACAATACTCCAGTTGAAATTGGACTGGTGTTTCATAAAGTTTCACCATAACTTCATGCATTCTTTTTGAGCCCCCCTCCCTCCCCATCCCGCCCGCTTGTCCTCACACAGGGCATCGTATTCTTTACTAACCACTTTCTCAATCTGCCCTGCCACCTTCAAGCATCTGTGCCCATATATCACCAGGTCCCTCCGCTCTGCACCCTCTGAACTCTATGCTTGATTTTATACCACCGTTCCTCGCTCTCTGTCACAAAATGTCTCACCTTGGCTTTGGATCCAAATCCAAGGTGAGACATTTTGGATTTTTGTTTATTGTCACGTGTACCGAGGTGCAGCAAAAAGTATTATTCTGCGAGCAGCTCAAACAGATCATTTAGTACATGAAAAGAAAATACATAACCGGGCAACACAAGGTCCACACGCTTCTTCCATCGGGCAGGAGATACAGAAGTCTGAGGACACGCACGAACAGACTCAAAAACAGCTTCTTCCCCGCTGTCACCAGACTCCTAAACAACCCTCTTATGGACTGACCTGATTAACACTGCACCCTGTATGCTTCACCCGATGCCAGTGCTTACGTAGTTACATTGTGTATGCCGTGTTGCCCTATTATGTATTTTCTTTTATTTTCATGTATAGAACAATATAGTATGGACTGTACGCAGAAAAATACTTTTCACTGTACCTCGGTACACGTGACAATAAACAAATCCAAATGCAAATCCAGACATAGGAATAGCTTCTTCCCCACAGCTACTAGACTCCTCAACGACTCCCCCTTGGATCCAATCTAATGCAAGGGCAGAATGGTAAACGTGCATTATCTGACCTTGCCAACCGGACAATGGCCTTGTAAATGCTATGGAGTGCCGCCCACGTGTCTTAATATTTCTCCCCACGTATCAGGAGGCTCGACGTCTCAGTGTCCAAGAGGTTTGACATCCCGTGACAACTTGCCCTTGTAGTTCTATTTCATCAGTACCACACTACATGCTCAGTGCATGTCTGAGCTTGCATTTCTTCCTCTTTTATTCCTGACGTACATTCCTATGGGCAGCATGGTAGCACTGTGGCTTCACAGCGGCAGGGTCCCGGGTTCGATTCCCGGCCTTGGGTCACTGTCTGTGCGGAGTCTGCACGTCCTCCCCGTGTCTGCGTGTGTTTCCTCCGGGTGCTCCCGTTTCCTCCCACAGTCCAAATGTGGGATTTTTAAAATTAATTTACAGGATGTGGGCTTGGCTGGTTGGGCCCAGCATTTATTGCCCTTCCCTAGTTGCCCTTCAGAAGGTGGTGGGTGAGCTGTCTTCCTGAACCACTGCAGTCCCTGAGGTGTAGGTACACCCACTGTGCTGTTAGGGAGGGAGTTCCACGATGTTGCCCCAGCGACAGTGAAGGAACGGCCAATATATTTCCGAGTCAGGATGGTGAGTGACTGGGAGGGGAACCTCCAGGTGGTGGGGTTCCCAGGTATCTGCTGCTCTTGTCCTTCTAGATCGGAGTGGTCTTGGATTTGGAAGGTGCTGCCTAAGGAACCTTGCTGATGGTACACACGGCTGGCACTGTGCATCGGTGGGGGAAGGTTTGTCTGTTTATGGAAGGGGGAGCAATCAAGCGGGGCCTGGATGGTGTCGAGCTTCTTGAGTGTTGTTGGAGCTGCGCTCACCCAGGCGAGTGGGGGGCATTCCATTATACTCCTGACTTGTGCCTTGTGGATGGTGGACAGGCTTTGGGGGGGTCAGGAGGTAAGTTACTCCTAGTAGAATTCCTATCCTCTGACCTGCTCTGGTAGCCACAGTATTTATACGGCTGGGTCCAGTTCAGTTTCTGATCAATGGTAACCCCCAGGATGTTGATAGTGGGGGACACAGCGATGGTAATGCCATTGAATGTCACGGGGCGATGGTTAGATCCTCTCTTGTCGGAGATGGACATTCCCTGGCACTTGTGTGGAGCGATTGTAACTTGCCACTTGTCAGCCCCGAGCCTGGATATTGTCCGGGTCTTGCTGCGTTTGGACAGGGACTGCTTCAATATCTGGGGAGACGCGAATGGTGCGGAACATTGTGCAGTCATCCACAAATATGATGGAAGGGAGGTCATTGATGGAGCAGCTGAAGATGGTTGGGGACGAGGACACGACCCTGAGGAACTCCTGCAGTGATGTCCTGGAGCTGAGATGATTGACCTCCAACCACCACAAACATCTTCCTTTGTGCCGGGTATGACCCCAACCAGCGGAGAGTTTCCCCCCGGATTCCCATTGGCTCCAGTTTCGCTCGGGCTCCTTGATGCCACACTCGGTCAAATGCTGCCTTGATGTCGAGGGCAGTCACTCTCACCTCATCTCTGGCATTCAGCTCTTTTGTCCATGTTTGAACTATAAACTTTACTATTGTCACAAGTAGGTTTACATTAACACTGCAATGAAGTTACTGTGAAAATCCCCTAGTCGCCACATTCCGGCTCCTGTTCGGGTGCATGGAGGGAGAATTCAGAATGTCCAATTCACCCAACAAGCACGTCTTTCGGGACTTGTGAGAGGAAACCGGAGCACCCGGAGGAAACCCACGCAGACACGGGGGAGAACGTGCAGACTCCGCACAGACAGTGACCCAAGCCGGGAATCGAACCTGGGACCCTGGCGCTGTGAAGCAATTGTGCTAACCACTGTGCTACCGTGCTGCGGTATATCCCGGGCCAGGAGGTTACAGACTGTGGTTGATACAATTCTGCTGCTGCTGATGACCCTCAGCGCCTCATGGATGCCCAGTTTTGACTTCCGAGATCTGTTCTGAATCTCTCCCATTTCGCACGGTGCCACACAACACGATGGAGGGTGTCCTCA
The DNA here is from genome assembly GCF_047496885.1 of Scyliorhinus torazame. Classification (NCBI taxonomy): domain Eukaryota; kingdom Metazoa; phylum Chordata; class Chondrichthyes; order Carcharhiniformes; family Scyliorhinidae; genus Scyliorhinus; species Scyliorhinus torazame. The sequence goes on along the minus strand of NC_092732.1, from coordinate 44,124,544 downwards.
ATATGAAGACGGGACTTTGTCTCCACAAGGACTGTGCGGCGGTCACTTCCACCGATACTGTCAGGGACAAATGCATCTGCAGCAGGCAGGTTGGTGAGGACGAGGTCAAGTATGTTTTTCCCTCTTGTTGGTTCCCTCACCACCTGCTGCAGTCCCAGTCTAGCAGCGATGTCCTTTAGGACCCGGTCAGCTGGGTCGGTGGTGGTGATACTGAGCCAATCTTGGTGATGGACACACGTCCCCCCCCACACCCAGAACCTATTGTGTGTCCTCCAAGTGGTGTTCAACAAGGACGAGTACGTGATGGCCGGCACGTGGTAATCAGCAGGAGGGTTCCTTGCCCATGTTGACCATGGTCAATTGCCCCTTAGTGTCCAAAGGGTAGGGGGAGTTATGGGGTTAAGGCAGGGGTGTGAGTTTGGGTGGGTGCTCGTTCCGAAATTTGCTGCAGACCCGATGGTCAAATGGCCAACCCTTGCACTGTAGAGGTTATTTATGATCAGAAATGAACATAGCTCAATATCACCTATCTAGTGGTGATATATTAAAAACTGTAGGCACGTGGCAGCAATATCGGACTATTGCAGTATCAAGGACTGAGTATTATTTCACTCTGTGTTTGACTTGGTGTAATGTCAGTCAGTCGCTCCGATATTTGATCTTCCTTCTCAGTCAGTCCCTTGGGACCGAGGGTGACTGCATTGCATTCTGGTTCAGCAGGCTCGGAGATGGCTGACAGGTTTAGTGTGTGATTTGGAGACTCTGCCACCCGCAGGACAGGTGGTGCTTGAAGGATCAGGCAGGTGAGTGGCTGAGAGGTTTTTACTCTCTCCCCGACGCCTCGGGTTCACCTCTGCGCTTATCACACAGTCTCCTGATACGTTTGGTACCTTCTCCATTTTGGTCAGTCGCAAAGCCAGAGACCTCCCTGAGTTGGCGGAGGAGGTGTTCCCTCTGGGTCACTGCCCGTGTGCTTTCCACGTTCTCCTCGCGTCTGCGCGTGGGTCTCACCCCCACAACCCAAAGATGTGGCCACACCCCTTAATTGGAGAAATGATTTGGGTACTCTAAATTTACTTTAAGGGGCAATTTAGCGCGGCCAATCCACCTACCCTGCACGTCTTTGGGTTGTGGGGGTGAAACCCACGCAGACACGGGGAGAATGTGCAAACTCCACACGGACAGTGACCCGGGGCCGGGATCGAACCCGGGACCTCGGCGCCGTGAGGCAGCAGTGCTAACCACTGCGCCGCCCATTTGGGTCCATCTCAATGACGGGGAACCTCTCCAGCCCCGCCCTGGATAGCTGCTGACCGACAGCCACATCGTGGCGTCATTGCCCCTCGCCCTGAGAAATGATCAATGTCCTGAATTGAAACAAGTGAGAAGCTTGTCACTCCCAAAGGGTCGATTCCCCCGACCGCAAAGGTGCGGAGGCGCCCTCTTTAACCCGGGCAGGGCACCTTTAAGTGGCAGGACGTGCCCCAGTGAGCTGGGCCCTGTCTTTGGTTGGTGTGAGAGGGAAAAGGGCGGGATTAAGTAGGAGAGACTCATTTAGACCCAAGTGTGATTTGCACAGAGCCGCAAAGTGGTGGAGCACAGAAGCCAACACGGAGTAAATCCCGCGGGAGGGAGAAGGAAGACTTTTTTAAAAAACAGGTTTGTAACTTGAGTGGGAGCGAATCGGTTTCGAGACAAATTATTCAATTGCAAAACAACAAAAAAAAAGCTTTGCTAATGCGATTCGAAGTTAAGCTGCACCATCCTGTGGCCGTGGTTTCCAGAATGGTAGAATTTACTTTGCCCTTGAGAGTAAACTTTCCATAAACTTTCCCCCCCCTTCCTCTGCTCTCTATTTCTCCCTCCCTTCCTTTTAATCATTTTCTCCATCCCCCTCTTCTTTCTGGCTCTCTCCCTCCATTGAGCTGGTTTCGCCGTGTTGCTAGGAGCCCGTCGCCGGGACAACTCCCAGAGCCGCAGTTATTCATTAACTAATGTTTGTTTTCTTGTGCCCTGGGAAGAAACTCAGCCTGTTCACCGACTGGGGTGGGGGGAAGGAAATTGGAACTGGCACCGCCGCCGTCGCTCCGCGTTTACATCGGGAAGAATTGGAAACAGGAATCAATCTTCATTCAAATACCCCTGACCTCCAACAACCGAAAAACAGTCAATCAGTCAGGAGCCAAATCAACTCGAAATCTCTCAGCGGGAAAGACATTTGTCCTTATATCTGGAAAATACAACGGTGAAATTAATCCCGGGCTCAGCACAGAGATTAATCCCGGGATCCTCACAGAGATTAATCCCGGAATCCGCAGAGATTAATCCGGGAATCCTCACACAGATTAATCCCGGAATCCTCACACAGATTAATCCCGGAATCCGCACACAGATTAATCCCGAAATCCTCACAGAGATTAATCCCGGAATCCTCACACAGATTAATCCCGGGATCCTCACAGAGATTAATCCTGGGATCCTCACAGAGATTAATCCCGGGATCCACACAGAGATTAAACCCGGAATCCTCAGAGATTAATCCCGGGATCAGCACAGAGATTAATCCCGGAATCGTCACACAGATTAATCCCGGAATTCTCACAGAGATTAATCCCGGGATCCTCACAGAGATTAATCCCGGAATCCTCAGAGATTAATCCGGGAATCCTCACACAGATTAATCCCGGAATCCTCACACAGATTAATCCCGGAATCCGCACACAGATTAATCCCGAAATCCTCAGAGATTAATCCCGGAATCCTCACACAGATTAATCCTGGAATCCTCACATATTAATCCCGGAATCCTCACTGAGATTAATCCCGGAATCCCCACAGAGATTAATCCCGGAATCCTCACACAGATTAATCCCGGAATCCTCACAGAAATTAATCCCGGAATCCTCACACAGATTAATCCCAGAATCCTCACTGAGATTAATCCCAGAATCCCCACACAGATTAATCCAGGAATCCTCACAGAAATTAATCCTGGAATCCTCACACAGATTAATCCCAGAATCCTCACTGAGATTAATCCCAGAATCCCCACACAGATTAATCCAGGAATCCTCACAGAAATTAATCCTGGAATCCTCACACAGATTAATCCCAGAATCCTCACTGAGATTAATCCCAGAATCCCCACACAGATTAATCCAGGAATCCTCACAGAAATTAATTCCGGAATCCTCACAGAGATTAATCCCGGAATTCTCACAGATATTAATCCCGGGATCCTCACAGATATTAATCCTGGAATCCTCACAGAGATGAATCCCGGGATCCTCACAGAGATTCATCCCGGAATCCTCACAGAGATTAATCCCAGAATCCTCACAGAGATTAATCCCAGAATTCTCACAGAAATTAATCCCGGAATCCTCACAGAGATTAATCCCGGAATTCTCACAGATATTAATCCCGGGATCCTCACAGATATTAATCCTGGAATCCTCACAGAGATGAATCCCGGGATCCTCACAGAGATTCATCCCGGAATCCTCACAGAGATTAATCCCAGAATCCTCACAGAGATTAATCCCAGAATTCTCACAGAGGTTAATCCGGAATTCTCACAGAGATTAATCCCGGAATCCTCACAGAGATTAATCCCGGAATCCTCACACAGATTAATCCCAGAATTCTCACAGAGGTTAATCCGGAATTCTCACAGAGATTAATCCTGGAATCCTCACAGAGATTAATCCCGGAATACGCACAGAGGTTAATCCAGGAATCCTCACAGAGATTAATCCCGGAATTCTCTCAGAGATCAATCCCGGAATCTTCACAGAGATAAATCCTGGAATCCTCACAGAGATTAATCCCGGAATCCTCACTGAGATTAATCCCGGAATCCTCACAGAAATTAATCCCGGGGTCCACACAGGGATTAATCCTGGAATCCTCACAGTGATTAATCCCGGAATCCTCACAGAGATTAATCCCGGAATTCTCTCAGAGATGAATCCAGGGGCCCACACGGTAAAATTAATCTGGTAAATCCGATGACCATAGTGATAGATTTGAACTGGGCAAGGTCTGCATCTTCTCCCAATACTGTTCTGTTGCCTGTATTAGAAAATGACTGCACTATAATATACTCTGGGACATCGCGGCTCCGTCCTGCTTCTTAACAGGATCTCCGAGCTGGAACAGAATTTACAATATTCTTGTAAAGATCAAAATCAATGAAAATGAATCAGCTCTTGAAAAAATAATTTAAAAATATTGTGCTGTGCTTTGGAAATGTAACTTTGCAAAATAGGCTAACGGGTGTTGAACACTGCTCCTGTGACTTGTTTCAATTCCGCGTTATCTTGGAGCGTAATGCTCGGCTCGTCAGACTCCTTCCTTCCCCTCTCCTGCTTCCTTGTTTTAATTCCTGCCATTACCTCCTCCAGGTTGAGGCGACAGGGTCGCAGAATCCCGATGAAGAAACTCCTCGTCACTCCAGTTGACTGGCTGGTGCGGGACGAGGTGCAGTGTTGTCTCACTTTGTTCCAATATTGCACTCGTCCCGGCCTCCCAGTCTGCTCGATTTGCCCGCAGCGAGGCAGGAGTTGAGACCAGCTGTGCCCCCCTGGCGTATCGAGGGCGTCCTTCCGTTCCAAGGTCGGGAGGGCTGTAATATGCATTGAGTTCTTTCCTTACAAGCGTCCCGGAATTGGTGACGCGGGCCAGAGAAACACCCACCGACCCGGCATACAGGTTTAAGCCCGGTCTGCACGTGGCCAATCTGTGTTCCCTCCTCCCCCCTCCACCCCTCTCCCCCCCCCCAATCTGTGGGTGAATGCTGTCACGGTTTGGTCACGGCGAGGGACAAAAGAAGTGAAAAGCAAATGACCGCGACTGCTCGAACCCGAAAGGAAACCGGAAAATGCTGGAGTCCCCAGAAAGCCGGACAGCACCCGTGGGGCGAGCTAACGTTTTGAGTCTGGATGGCTCTCTGTCAAAGCAGAGTGAGTGTATGCGAGGAATCGGAGAATAACAACTGTGCCAGACCTTTAACCGCACAGTAGTACCATTTCCTGGACTTGCAGTCTGAGATTCAGTACTGACAACAACTTATATGTATTTTTTCTTTTATACATTCGGAGGACCCAATTGTTTATTTTTGGGAAATTAAAATTTTTTTTTTAGCGTACCCAATTATTGTTTTTTCCAATGAAGGGGCAATTTAGCGCGGCCAATCCACCTACCCTGCACATCTTTGGGTTGTGGGGGTGAAACCCACGCAGACACGGGGAGAATGTGCAAACTCCACACGGACAGTGACCCAGAGCCGGGATCGAACCCAGGACCTCGGCGCCGTGAGGCAGCAGTGCTAACCCACTGCGCCACCGTGCCGCCCCGAGAACCATTTTCAGTGTCCATCAGATGGTGCCCAGAGAGGGAGTTAGGTGGTCAGCGGCTGTGAGAGCAGGGTCAAGGGAATCAAGCCAGCGGGTCGGGGGTTTCACGGACAAGGTGAGCTTCGGAGAGACCTTAAGTGGAGACAGGAGAGAGGCTGGAGGAGGAGGAGGAGGCTTGGGCTAAGGCTGACTGAGGTGCATTAATGCGTGCACAGCGCCAAGGCATCGAGAAGGGGAGGGACATGACCGATGTGCTAATACCTGCTGCTCGCCCTACTTAGAAAATCAAAAACTGTAAATGAAAGATGTCTGGCTGGAGCGAGTGAAACAGTGACAGGCAAGAGCTGCTTACCCCAGAGAGGCTGATACAGAGGACGTGGTCTGGCACAAAGACGGTGGGCCAATGTGAGGGGAGGAACCCTGTCAATCTGGTACCTCTGACGTGAGGGAGGGGTAGAGAAAGAAAACATCTATTCGGAAACCATGCAAAATCATTCAGGCGCAATAACAAACTGACCCTTTGCAGTAACTCCTTGGGAGGATGGCGGGGGGGGGGGGCAGGAATGTGGGGTTGACGTTACAACCAGATCAGCCCTGATCTTCCTCAATGGCATAGCCGTCTCAAAGATGTGCGGCCTGGGTGGAGTGGTCACCCTCAATTGCCCCATGTCCAAAAGTTAGGTAGGGTTGCTGGGTGGGCTGCACGGTGGTTAGCACTGCTGCTTCACAGCGCCAGGGTCCCGGGTTCGATTCCCGGCTCGGGTCACTGTCTGTGCGGAGTCTGCACGTTCTCCCCGTGTGTGCGTGGGTTTCCTCCGGGCGCTCCGGTTTCCTCCCACAAGTCCCGAAAGAGGTGCTGTTAGGTGGACTGGACATTCTGAATTCTCCCTCTGTGTACCCGAACAGGCGCCGGAGTGTGGTGACTAGGGGCTTTTCACAGTAACTTCATTGCAGTGTTAATGTAAGCCTACTCGTGACAATAATGAAGATTATTATTATTAAACCCCCCCCCAACTCTTCACAGTCACTCCTTGTAATTCCCAACCCCCCTGGAGTGACCCAGGGACAATGTTTACTTTGACATTAACACTCCCGGACAGTTTTATTATGTTCTTTTCTATTTTTTTATTTTTTTTGGGGGGTGTGTGGAGTTTTTAAAAATTCTCTCTCGTTGCGATCGGGCCCAATTCACTCGTTCTGGAAATGTCCGACAGTGTCTCCCAAGGCCGCTCTGCGGTGCGAACATCCTCAACGCCCTCACAGGCCAAGTTGCAGCAACTTCCGGAACGGTTCAAAGTCGTCGGGAATTGTGTCTGTGAGAGAAGCGCAGAGGAAAGATCAGTGAGTGGAAGTATCAGGCACGTCTCTATCCCCTTCCTTTTGCCAGTAAATAGTGCCGGAGCCCCTGGGTTACTGGCGGTACGATGCTCTACTCACCGTTACACCTGTAGCGTAGGTTGGACCAAATAATGTTCTCTTGGGAGAAGCAGAAGGCACCAAGGCGGCCTCCTCGCATCGTCGTGTCGATTGTGACGCCCGAGTCGGCCACAAGATGAGGTCCTTCGTACAGTTTAACTCTGAGAGGGAACAAAGAAACTGCTTTTTAATTGAGGTAAATATTCCTCTCTGCCCCCAAGCGTTTTGGAAGCCCGTTAAGATGGCGCAGTCGTGAAACTGCTGTCCGCACCCAACCAGGTGCCATCAGCCACGTGGGCAGTCTCCAGAGATCTGGAAATGCCCAGCAGGTCAGTCACCTGCAAGGTGGGTTCTGCCCGTTTAGCTGTGTAACCTTTCAACCTGACCCCTTCCCTTCGGACAGACACCCCTCGCTGTGAAGACAATGCTGCATCTCAGATCGGCGGTTTATTAAGTTCAGTGTACAGGTCGGAGGGCAGCAGAGTAATCAGATATTCATCCCACTGGATGGCTTCACTAAGATGGCGAAGGAGCGCGATGACGCGTAAATTAGAGCAGAAACGGGAGTGTTCGGGGGCGTTAGGAAGGGGCGGGGTGGGGCGGGGCGGACCAGGATCACAAGATTAAACCGGGGAAAGGGCAGGGTGGTGGGGATGACGAGGTGCCCTTCAGACAAACAATAGGCTGAATAACCTCCTCCATTCTATAATTCATACAATCCCTACATTCGGCCCATCGAGTCTGCTAAGCCAAACCGTAGCCGACCTGCGAAAGAGGACCCATATCGAGGCCCGCTCCCCGCCCTATCCCCGGAACCACACCCAACCTGCACAACCCGAGACACTAAGGGGCAATGTAGCACGGCCAATCCACCTAACCCGCACATCTTTGGACTGTGGGAGGAAACCGGAGCACCCGGAGGAAACCCACGCACACACGGGGAGGATGTGCAGACTCCGCACAGCGATATTCGCCTCCGATATGGGGGAATCACATTCTCGGGCAGTATACACTGGCCAGAAGAGAGACCCATTCACACTCAGTACCAAATACTGGGCGGCACGGTAGCACAGTGGTTAGCACTGTTGCTTCACAGCTCCAGGGTTCGGTTCACGGCTCGGGTCACTGTCTGTGCGGAGTCTGCACGTCCTCCCCGTGTCTGCGTGGGTTTCCTCCGGGTGCTCCGGTTTCCTCCCACAAGTCCCGAAAGACGCGCTGTTGGGTGAATTGAACATTCTGAATTCTCCCTCTGTGTCCCCGAACAGGCGCCAGGATGCGGTGATCAGGGAATTTTCACAGTAACTTCATTGCAGTGTTAATGTGAAGCCTACTTGTGACAATAAAGATGATTAAATCTCTCAACCAGTCGACATTGAAAGCTCAGCTCAGTACTGTCTCTTGCACGGGGTGTGTGTGTGTGTGTGTGTGTGTGTGTGTGTGTGTGTGTGTGGCTACCTTTCAACCTGGAAGTGGTTCTCTCTCTCCCTCTCACTGGTTCTCTCCCTCTTGCTGTGCCCCTGTCTCCTCGCTGTGTCCCTGTCTCCTCGCTGTGTCTCTGTCTCCTCGCTGTGTCTCTGTCTCCTCGCTGTGTCTCTGTCTCCTCGCTGTGCCCCTGTCTCCTCGCTGTGTCTCTGTCTCCTCGCTGTGTCTCTGTCTCCTCGCTGTGTCTCTGTCTCCTCGCTGTGTCTCTGTCTCCTCGCTGTGTCTCTGTCTCCTCGCTGTGTCTCTGTCTCCTCGCTGTGTCTGTCTCCTCGCTGTGTCCCTGTCTCCTCGCTGTGTCCCTGTCTCCTCGCTGTGTCTCTGTCTCCTCGCTGTGTCCCTGTCTCCTCGCTGTGTCCCTGTCTCCTCGCTGTGTCCCTGTCTCCTCGCTGTGCCCCTGTCTCCTCGCTGTGTCCCTGTCTCCTCGCTGTGTCCCTGTCTCCTCGCTGTGTCCCTGTCTCCTCGCTGTGTCCCTGTCTCCTCGCTGTGTCTCTGTCTCCTCGCTGTGTCCCTGTCTCCTCGCTGTGTCTCTGTCTCCTCGCTGTGTCCCTGTCTCCTCGCTGTGTCCCTGTCTCCTCGCTGTGCCCCTGTCTCCTCGCTGTGCCCCTGTCTCCTCGCTGTGCCCCTGTCTCCTCGCTGTGCCCCTGTCTCCTCGCTGTGTCCCTGTCTCCTCGCTGTGCCCCTGTCTCCTCGCTGTGCCCCTGTCTCCTCGCTGTGTCTCTGTCTCCTCGCTGTGCCCCTGTCTCCTCGCTGTGCCCCTGTCTCCTCGCTGTGCCCCTGTCTCCTCGCTGTGCCCCTGTCTCCTCGCTGTGCCCCTGTCTCCTCGCTGTGTCCCTGTCTCCTCGCTGTGTCTCTGTCTCCTCGCTGTGTCTCTGTCTCCTCGCTGTGTCCCTGTCTCCTCGCTGTGTCCCTGTCTCCTCGCTGTGTCCCTGTCTCCTCGCTGTGTCCCTGTCTCCTCGCTGTGTCCCTGTCTCCTCGCTGTGCCCCTGTCTCCTCGCTGTGCCTCTGTCTCCTCGCTGTGTCCCTGTCTCCTCGCTGTGATCCTGTCTCCTCGCTGTGCCCCTGTCTCCTCGCTGTGTCTCTGTCTCCTCGCTGTGTCCCTGTCTCCTCGCTGTGTCCCTGTCTCCTCGCTGTGTCCCTGTCTCCTCGCTGTGTCCCTGTCTCCTCGCTGTGTCTCTGTCTCCTCGCTGTGTCCCTGTCTCCTCGCTGTGTCCCTGTCTCCTCGCTGTGTCCCTGTCTCCTCGCTGTGTCCCTGTCTCCTCGCTGTGTCTCTGTCTCCTCGCTGTGTCTCTGTCTCCTCGCTGTGCCCCTGTCTCCTCGCTGTGTCTCTGTCTCCTCGCTGTGTCTCTGTCTCCTCGCTGTGTCCCTGTCTCCTCGCTGTGCCCCTGTCTCCTCGCTGTGCCCCTGTCTCCTCGCTGTGCCTCTGTATATAATGGATGGAGTGAAGCTGAGAAAGGGAGGTGGAGCTGCGGAGAGCTGGGATCGTGCTGGTCGGATGAGTGCAGTTCCCGGATTACAAACAGTAACTTGAGCCCCTCAGCCTCCGCCTGGAGATTTACCTGACAATGGGGGGGGGAGCTGTTGCCGTGGGAAAGGAACTGCGTAACCAGAGGGGGGGGGGGTGGGGGGGGGGGTTGTGTGTTTATCTGGAGGACGCGTTCAGCAATCACCAGAATGACAAAAACACCACCCCTCCCGCCAGCGAGAACGGGGGCTGCTTCTGGCCCCCAGGGAAAGAGAGCATCGGCCAATTTCACTCAACCTTCAAACCATCCACGGTTTTCATAGATTCTTTAACAGGAAAATACAAACCTGTCGCAGGCTGGCCAACGCACAAGGTGATCGGCTCTTTATGAAATTAAGTAAGGGACGCTTCATGTTTGGCTGGGGGTGGTGGGGGGGGGGTACGTGTGACATTCCTGGTGACCATACCTCCCCCTGGTGGCTGGCAGCCGCAGTGCAAATGCCGACAAAAATAGACAAGAGGCGACCGCTCGCCCAGCCTCTCGCTTCTAGAACCCCCCCCCCCCCTTGAGAGGCACGGCGGCGCAGTGGTTAGCACCGCTGCCTCACGGCGCCGAGGACCCGGGGTCGACCCCGGGTCACTGTCCGTGTGGAGTTTGCACATTCTCCCCGTGTCTGCGTGGGTCTCACCCCCCACAACCCAAAGATCACTGAATTTATAATAATCTTTATTATTGTCACCAGTAGGCTTACATTAACGCTGCAGTGAAGTTACTGTGAAGATCCCCTAGTCGCCACATCCCGGCGCCTGTTCGGGTACACAGAGGGAGAATTCAGAATGTCCAATTCACCCAACAGCACATCTTTCGGGACTTGTGGGAGGAAACCGGAGCGCCCGGTGGAAACCCACGCAGACACGGGGAGGACGTGCAGACTCCGCACAGACAGTGACCCGAGCCGGGAATCGAACCTGGGACCCTGGCGCTGTGAAGCAGCAGTGCTAACCACTGTGCCATGGTGCCGCACCTATTGTGCAGGGTAGGTGGATTGGCCCCTTCAGTGGGGAAGAAAATATTCTTAAGTTTATGGAAGAGAAAATAAGTGACATTGAAACAAAAGTCTCTAGTTCGTGACGGCCGTCTTCTCCAATTGGGCGCCTAATAGGGTTTGTCAACTCTGGGTGGATATCACAACTGTTACCTTCTACTGACACCCCCTCCCAGATTCCTGCCATTACGTGCCCAACATTATTGTTGAATTATTAATTCAGGAGTCTGTTTCTGCAGCGAGGAGGGGCGATATCTTGGAATGGTCTTCGAATGAGGTTTTGTGAGTAGAGCTTCGGAATAAAAAAGGGGCAGTCACATTGCTGGGGGTCTATTATAGACCCCCAGTCAGCAGAATTAGAGGAGCAGATATGTAGGCAATTCACGGAGGTAATTGATTTATATTAGGGGACTTTCGCTTTCCCAATGTCAATTGGGATAGTCACACTGTAAAGTGTTTAGAGGGAGTAGATTTCTTGAAATGTATTCAAGAGAGCTTTTTAGGTCAACATGTTGAAGGTCTAACAAGGGATGGTCGGTGCTGGACGTGGTCAGAGCATAGAACATACAGTGCAGAAGGAGGCCATTCGGCCCATCGAGTCTGCACCGACCCACATTAAGCCCTCACTTCCACCCTATCCCCGTAACCCAATAAACCCTCCTAACCTTTTTGGACACTAAGGGCAATTTATCGCGGCCAATCCACCTAACCTGCACGTCTTTGGACTGTGGGAGGAAACCGGAGCACCCGGAGGAAACCCACGCAGGCACGGGGAGAAAGTGCAGACTCCGCACAGACAGTGACCCAGCGGGGAATCGAACCTGGGACCCTGGCGCTGTGAAGCCACAGTGCTAGCCACTTGTGCTACCGTGCTGGGGAACAAAGCTGGACAGGTGTTTGAGGTAGCAGCGGGGGAGCATTTTAGTGATAGCGATCACAACAAAGTACGTTTTAAATTTGTCATGGAAAAGGAAAAAGATGTTTGGGAAAAAAAGGGTTGTGGATGAGGGAAAGGCTGATTTTATTAAAATAAGGCAGGGTCTGGTCAAAGGAGACTGGAAACAGCTACTTCTGGGTAAATCTATAGCAGCATGGTTTTATGAAGGGGAGGTCGTGTCTCACTAACTTGATAGAGTTTTTCAAGGAGGTCACAAAGATGATTGATGCAGGTAGGGCAGTGGATGTTGTCTATATGGACTTCAGTAAGGCCTTTGACAAGGTCCCTCATGGCAGACTGGTACAAAAGGTGAAGTCACACGGGATCAGGGGTGAGCTGGCAAGGTGGATACAGAACTGGCTAGGCCATAGAAGGCAGAGAGTAGCAATGGAAGGATGCTTTTCTGATTGGAGGGCTGTGACCAGTGGTGTTCCGCAGGGTTCAGTGCTGGGACTGAACTCAATCCCCCTGTTAATGAAGGCCAACACACCGTACGCCTTCTTAACAACCCTATCAACCTGGGTGGCAACTTTCAGGGATCTGAGGGCAGCACGATGGCGCAGTGGGTCAGCACTGCTGCCTCACAGCGCCGAGGTCCCAGGTTCAATCCCGGCTCTGGGTCACTGTCCGTGTGGAGTTTGCACATTCTCCCCGTGTCTGCGTGGGTCTCACCCCCACAACCCAAAGATGTGCGGGGTAGGTGGATTGGCCGCGCTAAATTGCCCCTTCATTGGGAAAAATGAAAGAATTGGGCCCTCTAAATTTTGAATAAATAAGTAAATAAATAAATAACACGGTCCTTAAAATCTAAAGCTCATCTGCCCCGGTCCCAGCAATAGTGACCCCCCCCCCCCCGTGGTGTGTTCCCCGGCAGCAGTGTGTAGGGCGCATAAAACGCCACAGACATCGCCAATGGCGACTGTTCCCAAATAATACACTGGGGGTGGTATCCCTCCCAGTGTCTAATTCTGCTTGATAATATTCCTGTAGGGGTACTGCCCAGTGTAAAGGTGCAACATGAATACAAGGTTCATTTATACGTGGCTCAGCGCGTGTACGTGGACATTCCTGCGACTCATCAGCATTCCATATGGCATCTTACAGCTCACCTGATGTAGCCGACCTGTGGCCTGTGCATCAGCTGCCACCTGTAAGAGGTCTTGTCCTTCCAGCCCACGTCCCGGGGATCTTTCCACAGCAGCGTGACCTGGTCGTGTGTGGTGCCAGTATTCCACAGCGCATTCCTCAGGTGCTCTCCTGGCCCAGTCCTCGATTTCACAGCCTGTTCGGGACCCAAAATGGAACCAAACGCAAGTTAGGAACCTGAGCCAGGTGTCGTCATTGCCAACATAATGTTTAGACTGTCTATTCAAGCCATCGAGTCTGCACCGGCCCTTGGAAAGAGCACCCTACTTAAGCCCCAAGCCTCCACCCCATCCCCGCCCTATCCCCACCTAACATTTTTGGACACTGAGGGCAATTTATCATGGCCAATCCACCTAACCTGCACATCTTTGGACTGTAGGAGGAAACCGGAGCACCCGGAGGAAACCCACGCAGACACGGGGAGAACGTGCAGACTCCGCACAGACAGTGACCCAGCGGGGAATCGAACCCGGGACCCTGGCGCTGTGAAGGGACGGTGCTAACCACTGTGCTACTGCGCCACCTTCTAAAAATCCCCTCCATTTGTTTTTCCGTCAGCATGTGTCGTTTACCCCCCCCCACCCCCACCCCCACCCCACCCCACCCGCCCCCTCCACCCCCAGCCCATCCCACTGGTCTCTTTCCTGGTCCGAGTTGTCCTTTGACCGACTGGCCCCTGTGCATTAACACACTCCACACTCTGATCTCTCAATGTGCCCCGACAGCAACTTTCTCAGCCATCATCACCCACATTTCCACTCCCTTTGCCTTTCTGTCCAAGGCATCTTTGTCAATCTCCACCTGTCGCCGGCCACTATCCAGCCCCACTACACCATGTACCGCCCCTCCTCCTAACCCACAACAGTATAAATCTCATCCTCTTCCCAGACTGCCTGAGCTCTGACAGACGCTGTCAGCCCTGCTCAGATCGCGCAGCTTTTTCTGCACCAGCAGTCATTTGCTTTTATCCTGGAACATGGATCCTTGCACCCCAAGCGGCTCGAATCAGGGCCTTGTGGAGGGACATTCTGAGGCTGTTTAAGGCTCTGGTCAGACCCCATTTGGAGTATTGTGAGCAGTTTTGGGCCCCGTATCTAAGGAAGGATGTGCTGGCCTTGGAAAGGGTCCAGAGGAGGTTCGCAAGAACGATCCCTGGAATGAAGAGCTTGTCGTACGAGGAACGGTCGAGGACTCTGGGTCTGTACTCGTTGGAGTTTAGAAGGATGAAGGGGGGGATCTTATTGAAACTTACAGGATACTGCGAGGCCTGGATAGAGTGGACGTGGAGAGGATGTTTCCACTTGTAGGAAAAACTAGAAGCAGAGGACACCATCTCAGACTGAAGGGACGATCCTTTAAAACAGAGATGAGGAGGAATTTCTCCAGCCAGAGGGTGGTGACTCTGTGGAACTCTTTGCCGCAGAAGGCTGTGGAGGCCAAATCACCGAGTGTCTTTGAGACAGAGATCGATAGGTTCCTGATTAATAAGGGATCAGAGTTAAGGGGATGAGAAAATATCAGCCATGATTGCATGGCGGAGCAGACTCGATGGGCCGAGTGGCCTAATTCTGCTCCAATGTCTGATGGTCTTATGGACAATTTTATGGACTCTCACCACCTTCTACAGATGCTCCACAGAAAGCATTCTTTCTGGTTGTATCACAGCCTGGTACGGAGCCTGCTCTGCCCAAGACTGCAGGAAACTACAAAAGGTGGTGAATGTAGCCCAATCCCTCAGGCAAACCAGCCTCCCATCCATTGACTCTGTCTACAATTCCCGCTGCCTCGGAAAGGCAGGCAGCATAATTAAGGACCCCACGCACCCCGGACAGACTCTCTTTCCGTCAGGAAAAAGATACCAAAGTTTGAGGTCACGTACCAACCGACTCGAGAACAGCTTCTTCCCGACGGCCATCAGACATTTGAATGGACCTACCTCGTATTAAGTTGATCTTTTCTCTACACCTTGCTATAACTGTAACATTATATTCTGCAGTCTCTCCTTCCTTCCCTATGTACGGTGCGCATTGTCTGTACAGCATGCAAGAAACAATACTTTTCGCTGTAACTAATACATGTGACAATAAATCAAATCCAAAAAAATAAAAATCAATCTCCATCGAATGTTTGGAAAAAGCATTGTTCAGTCATCAACCCACACATTTCCCACCAAGACGGGACGGGATAGTGCTCAGGAGCAGGAACCAGGGCTGACGTTTACAGCTCATTGGGCAGGGTCAAGCCTGTTTCTCACGTCACCTTGAGCTGAAGGCCAGGTTCGGCTACGGCACGGAAGGGCGTGGCCTGCCAGTACGTCTGCTCAGTTTGTTTCCACATCACCACGTAGAAGCTGGAGGAGTCCTGATAGCCAAAGATGAACCCAGCGTAGTCATCGTCCGTCACAGTATTCACATGGAATGTGCCTTCAAAGTCCACGCCATTGAACGCAGTGTAACCTGGGGCAGGGGATTAAAACAGTGCAGTCAGTCCTTGTGACAGGAAAACCCACACAAACCTCCCGGTTAGAGAGAGGCACTGCCAGGCAGCAGCTGGGAAAACAGAATCAAACATCTGGGGCGGGATTCTCCGACCCCCCCCGCCGGGTCGGGGAATCGCCGGGGGCTGGCGTGAATCCTGCCCCCGCCGTGTCGCGAATTCTCCGCCACCGGAGATTCGGCGGGGGCGGGAATCGCGCCGCGCCGGTCGGCGCCCCCCCCCCCCCCCCCCCCCCCCCGGCGATTCTCCGGCCCGCGATGGGCTGAAGTCCCGCCGCTGTCCACCCACGCCAGCCGGCGTGGATGGAACCACCTTTGGGACAGCGGGACACGGCGGCGCGGGCGGGCTCCGGGGTCCTGGGGGGGGCGCGGGACGATCTGGCGGGCCTCTGCCGTGGGGACACTCTTTTCCTTCCGCCTTCGCCACGGTCTCCACCAGGGCAGAGGCGGAAGAGACTCCCTCCACTGCGCATGTGCGGGGATGCCGTCAGCGGCCGCTGGCGCTACCGCGCGTGCACCGCCCGGCAAAGTCCTTTCCCGCCAGCTGGCGGGGCGGAAAGCAGTCCGGCGCAGGCCTAGCCCCTCAAGGTGAGGGCTCGGCCCCTCAAGATGCGGAGACTTCGCATCTTTGGGGCGGCGCGATGCCCGACTGATTCGCGCCGTTTTCGGAGAAACCAGTCCCTGTTATCTACTGTGCTCTACACTGTCCCCATCAAACATTCCCAGGACAGGTACAGCACGGGGTTAGATACAGAGTAAAGCACCCTCTACACTGTCACCATCAAACACTCCCAGGACAGGGACAGCAGGGGGTTAGATACAGAGTAAAGCCCCCTCTACACTGTCCCCATCAAACACTCCCAGGACAGGTACAGCACGGGGTTAGATACAGAGTAAAGCACCCTCTACACTGTCCCCATCAAACACTCTCAGGACAGGTACAGCACGGGGTTAGATACAGAGTAAAGCTCCCTCCACACTGTCCCCATCAAACACTCCCAGGACAGGTACAGCACGGGGTTAGATACAGAGTAAAGCTCCCTCTACACTGTCCCCATCAAACACTCCCAGGACAGGTACAGCACGGGGTTAGATACAGAGGAAAGCTCCCTGTGCACTGTCCCCATCAAACACTCCCAGGACAGGTACAGCACGGGGTTAGATACAGAGTAAAGCTCCCTCTACACTGTCCCCCATCAAACACTCCCAGGACAGGTACAGCACGGGGTTAGATACAGAGTAAAGCTCCCTCTACACTGTCCCCATCAAACACTCCCAGGACAGGTACAGCACGGGGTTAGATACAGAGTAAAGCTCCCTCTACACTGTCCCCCATCAAACACTCCCAGGACAGGTACAGCACGGGGTTAGATACAGAGTAAAGCTCCCTCTACACTGTCCCCATCAAACACTCCCAGGACAGGTACAGCACGGGGTTAGATACAGAGTAAAGCTCCCTCTACACTGTCCCCATCAAACACTCCCAGGACAGGTACCGCACGGGGTTAGATACAGAGTAAAGCTCCCTCTACACTGTCCCCCATCAAACACTCCCAGGACAGGTACAGCACGGGGTTAGATACAGAGTAAAGCTCCCTCTACACTGTCCCCATCAAACACTCCCAGGACAGGTACCGCACGGGGTTAGATACAGAGTAAAGCTCCCTCTACACTGTCCCCCATCAAACACTCCCAGGACAGGTACAGCACGGGGTTAGATACAGAGTAAAGCTCCCTCTACACTGTCCCCATCAAACACTCCCAGGACAGGTACAGCACGGGGTTAGATACAGAGTAAAGCTCCCTCTACACTGTCCCCATCAAACACTCCCAGGACAGGTACAGCACGGGGTTAGATACAGAGTAAAGCTCCCTCTACACTGTCCCCCATCAAACACTCCCAGGACAGGTACAGCACGGGGTTAGATACAGAGTAAAGCTCCCTCTACACTGTCCCCATCAAACACTCCCAGGACGGGTACAGCACGGGGTTAGATACAGAGTAAAGCTCCCTCTACACTGTCCCCATCAAACACTCCCAGGACAGGTACAGCACGGGGTTAGATACAGAGTAAAGCTCCCTCTACACTGTCCCCATCAAACACTCCCAGGACAGGTACAGCACTGGGTTCGATACAGAGTAAAGCTCCCTCTACACTGTCCCCATCAAACACTCCCAGAACTGGTAGAGCACATTTTTAGATATAGAGTAAAGCTCGCTCAACACTGTCCCTATCTAACACTCCCAGATCAGGTACAGCAAGGGGTTCGATACAGAGTAAAGCTCCCTCTACACTGTCCTCATCAAACACTCCCAGGACAGGTACAGCACGGGGTTAGATACAGAGTAAAGCTCCCTCTACACTGTCCCCATCAAACACTCCCAGGACAGGTACAGCACAGGGTTAGATACAGAGTAAAGCCCCTCTACACTGTCCCCATCAAACACTCCCAGGACAGGTACAGCACGGGGTTAGATACAGAGTAAAGCTCCCTCTACACTGTCCCCATCAAACACTCCCCGGACAGGTACAGCACGGGGTTAGATACAGAGTAAAGCTCCCTCTACACTGTCGCCATCAAACACTCCCAGGACAGGTACAGCACGGTGTTAGATACAGAGTAAAGCTCCCTCTACACTGTCCCCATCAAACACTCCCAGGACAGGTACAGCACGGGGTTAGATACAGAGTAAAGCTCCCTCTACACTGTCCCCATCAAACACTCCCAGGACAGGTACAGCACGGGGTTAGACACAGAGTAAAGCTCCCTCTACACTGTCCCCATCAAACACTCCCAGGACAGGTACAGCACGGGGTTAGATACAGAGTAAAGCTCCCTCTACACTGTCCCCATCAAACACTCCCAGGACAGGTACAGCACGGGGTTAGATACAGAGTAAAGCTCCCTCGACACTGTCCCCATCAAACACTCCCAGGACAGGTACAGCACGGGGTTAGATACAGAGTAAAGCTCCCTCTACACTGTCCCATGAAACACTCCCAGGACAGGTACAGCATGGGGTTAGATACAGAGTAAAGCTCTCTCTACACTGTCCCCATCAAACACTCCCAGGACAGGTACAGCACGGGGTTAGATACAGAGTAAAGTTCCCTCTACACTGTCCCCATCAAACACTCCCAGTACAGGTACAGCACGGGGTTAGATACAGAGTAAAGTTCCCTCTACACTGTCCCCATCAAACACTCCCAGTACAGGTACAGCACGGGGTTAGATACAGAGTAAAGCTCCCTCTACACTGTCCCCATCAAACACTCCCAGGACAGGTACAGCACGGGGTTAGATACAGAGTAAAGCTCCCTCTACACTGTCCCCATCAAACACTCCCAGGACAGGTACAGCACGGGGTTAGACACAGAGTAAAGCTCCCTCTACACTGTCCCCATCAAACACTCCCAGGACAGGTACAGCACGGGGTTAGATACAGAGTAAAGCTCCCTCTACACTGTCCCCATCAAACACTCCCAGGACAGGTACAGCACGGGGTTAGATACAGAGTAAAGCTCCCTCGACACTGTCCCCATCAAACACTCCCAGGACAGGTACAGCACGGGGTTAGATACAGAGTAAAGCTCCCTCTACACTGTCCCATGAAACACTCCCAGGACAGGTACAGCATGGGGTTAGATACAGAGTAAAGCTCTCTCTACACTGTCCCCATCAAACACTCCCAGGACAGGTACAGCACGGGGTTAGATACAGAGTAAAGTTCCCTCTACACTGTCCCCATCAAACACTCCCAGTACAGGTACAGCACGGGGTTAGATACAGAGTAAAGCTTCCTCTACACTGTCCCCATCAAACACTCCCAGGGCAGGTACAGCACGGGGTTAGATACAGAGTAAAGCTCCCTCTACACTGTCCCCATCAAACACTCCCAGGACAGGTACAGCATGGGGTTAGATACAGAGTAAAGCTCCCTCTACACTGTCCCCATCAAACACTCCCAGGAGAGGTACAGCATGGGGTTAGACACAGAGTAAAGCTCCCTCTACACTGTCTCCATCAAACACTCCCAGTACAGGTACAGCACGGGGTTAGATACAGAGTAAAGCTCCCTCTACACTGTCCCCATCAAATACTCCCAGGACAGGTACAGCACAGGGTCAGATACAGAGTAAAGCTCCCTCTACACTGTCCCCATCAAACACTCCCAGGACAGGTACAGCACGGGGTTAGATACAGAGGAAAGCTCCCTGTGCACTGTCCCCATCAAACACTCCCAGGACAGGTACAGCACGGGGTTAGATACAGAGTAAAGCTCCCTCTACACTGTCCCCCATCAAACACTCCCAGGACAGGTACAGCACGGGGTTAGATACAGAGTAAAGCTCCCTCTACACTGTCCCCATCAAACACTCCCAGGACAGGTACAGCACGGGGTTAGATACAGAGTAAAGCTCCCTCTACACTGTCCCCCATCAAACACTCCCAGGACAGGTACAGCACGGGGTTAGATACAGAGTAAAGCTCCCTCTACACTGTCCCCATCAAACACTCCCAGGACAGGTACAGCACGGGGTTAGATACAGAGTAAAGCTCCCTCTACACTGTCCCCATCAAACACTCCCAGGACAGGTACCGCACGGGGTTAGATACAGAGTAAAGCTCCCTCTACACTGTCCCCCATCAAACACTCCCAGGACAGGTACAGCACGGGGTTAGATACAGAGTAAAGCTCCCTCTACACTGTCCCCATCAAACACTCCCAGGACAGGTACCGCACGGGGTTAGATACAGAGTAAAGCTCCCTCTACACTGTCCCCCATCAAACACTCCCAGGACAGGTACAGCACGGGGTTAGATACAGAGTAAAGCTCCCTCTACACTGTCCCCATCAAACACTCCCAGGACAGGTACAGCACGGGGTTAGATACAGAGTAAAGCTCCCTCTACACTGTCCCCATCAAACACTCCCAGGACAGGTACAGCACGGGGTTAGATACAGAGTAAAGCTCCCTCTACACTGTCCCCCATCAAACACTCCCAGGACAGGTACAGCACGGGGTTAGATACAGAGTAAAGCTCCCTCTACACTGTCCCCATCAAACACTCCCAGGACGGGTACAGCACGGGGTTAGATACAGAGTAAAGCTCCCTCTACACTGTCCCCATCAAACACTCCCAGGACAGGTACAGCACGGGGTTAGATACAGAGTAAAGCTCCCTCTACACTGTCCCCATCAAACACTCCCAGGACAGGTACAGCACTGGGTTCGATACAGAGTAAAGCTCCCTCTACACTGTCCCCATCAAACACTCCCAGAACTGGTAGAGCACATTTTTAGATATAGAGTAAAGCTCGCTCAACACTGTCCCTATCTAACACTCCCAGATCAGGTACAGCAAGGGGTTCGATACAGAGTAAAGCTCCCTCTACACTGTCCTCATCAAACACTCCCAGGACAGGTACAGCACGGGGTTAGATACAGAGTAAAGCTCCCTCTACACTGTCCCCATCAAACACTCCCAGGACAGGTACAGCACAGGGTTAGATACAGAGTAAAGCCCCTCTACACTGTCCCCATCAAACACTCCCAGGACAGGTACAGCACGGGGTTAGATACAGAGTAAAGCTCCCTCTACCATGTCCCCATCAAACACTCCCCGGACAGGTACAGCACGGGGTTAGATACAGAGTAAAGCTCCCTCTACACTGTCGCCATCAAACACTCCCAGGACAGGTACAGCACGGTGTTAGATACAGAGTAAAGCTCCCTCTACACTGTCCCCATCAAACACTCCCAGGACAGGTACAGCACGGGGTTAGATACAGAGTAAAGCTCCCTCTACACTGTCCCCATCAAACACTCCCAGGACAGGTACAGCACGGGGTTAGACACAGAGTAAAGCTCCCTCTACACTGTCCCCATCAAACACTCCCAGGACAGGTACAGCACGGGGTTAGATACAGAGTAAAGCTCCCTCTACACTGTCCCCATCAAACACTCCCAGGACAGGTACAGCACGGGGTTAGATACAGAGTAAAGCTCCCTCGACACTGTCCCCATCAAACACTCCCAGGACAGGTACAGCACGGGGTTAGATACAGAGTAAAGCTCCCTCTACACTGTCCCATGAAACACTCCCAGGACAGGTACAGCATGGGGTTAGATACAGAGTAAAGCTCTCTCTACACTGTCCCCATCAAACACTCCCAGGACAGGTACAGCACGGGGTTAGATACAGAGTAAAGTTCCCTCTACACTGTCCCCATCAAACACTCCCAGTACAGGTACAGCACGGGGTTAGATACAGAGTAAAGTTCCCTCTACACTGTCCCCATCAAACACTCCCAGTACAGGTACAGCACGGGGTTAGATACAGAGTAAAGCTCCCTCTACACTGTCCCCATCAAACACTCCCAGGACAGGTACAGCACGGGGTTAGATACAGAGTAAAGCTCCCTCTACACTGTCCCCATCAAACACTCCCAGGACAGGTACAGCACGGGGTTAGACACAGAGTAAAGCTCCCTCTACACTGTCCCCATCAAACACTCCCAGGACAGGTACAGCACGGGGTTAGATACAGAGTAAAGCTCCCTCTACACTGTCCCCATCAAACACTCCCAGGACAGGTACAGCACGGGGTTAGATACAGAGTAAAGCTCCCTCGACACTGTCCCCATCAAACACTCCCAGGACAGGTACAGCACGGGGTTAGATACAGAGTAAAGCTCCCTCTACACTGTCCCATGAAACACTCCCAGGACAGGTACAGCATGGGGTTAGATACAGAGTAAAGCTCTCTCTACACTGTCCCCATCAAACACTCCCAGGACAGGTACAGCACGGGGTTAGATACAGAGTAAAGTTCCCTCTACACTGTCCCCATCAAACACTCCCAGTACAGGTACAGCACGGGGTTAGATACAGAGTAAAGCTTCCTCTACACTGTCCCCATCAAACACTCCCAGGGCAGGTACAGCACGGGGTTAGATACAGAGTAAAGCTCCCTCTACACTGTCCCCATCAAACACTCCCAGGACAGGTACAGCATGGGGTTAGATACAGAGTAAAGCTCCCTCTACACTGTCCCCATCAAACACTCCCAGGAGAGGTACAGCATGGGGTTAGACACAGAGTAAAGCTCCCTCTACACTGTCTCCATCAAACACTCCCAGTACAGGTACAGCACGGGGTTAGATACAGAGTAAAGCTCCCTCTACACTGTCCCCATCAAATACTCCCAGGACAGGTCCAGCACGGGGTTAGATACAGAGTAAAGCTCCCTCTAAACTGTCCCCATCAAACACTCCCAGGACAGGTACAGCACGGGGTTAGATACAGAATAAAGCTCCCTCTACACTGTCCCCATCAAACACTCCCAGGACAGGTACAGCACGGGGTGAGGTACAGAGTAAAGCTCCCTCTCCACTGTCCCCATCAAATACTCCCAGGACAGGTACAGCACAGGGTCAGATACAGAGTAAAGCTCCCTCCACACTGTCCCCATCAAACACTCCCAGGACAGGCACAGCACAGGGTTAGATACAGAGTAAAGCTCCCACTACACTGTCCCCATCAAACACTCCCAGGACAGGTACAGCACGGGGTTAGATACAGAGTAAAGCTCCCTCTACACTGTCCCCATCAAACACTCCCAGGACAGGAACAGCCCGGGGTTAGATACAGAGTAAAGCTCCCACTCCACTGTCCCCATCAAACACTCCCAGGACAGGTACAGCACGGGGTTAGATACAGAGTAAAGCTCCCTCTACACTGTCCCCATCAAACACTTCCAGGACAGGTACAGCACGTGGTTAGATACAGAGTAAAGCTCCCTCTACACTGTCTCCATCAAACACTCCCAGGACAGGTACAGCACGGGGTTAGATACAGAGTAAAGCTCCCTCCACACTGTCCTCATCAAACACTCCCAGGGTGGGGACACATCTGAATTTCTAATGGAGACGTTCTGGAGGCCAGTTCGCCGGTGAATCACCAGCGATTGCAGGAAGTGAAACTGCAATTTGTTCTCAGTCCGTCCAGTCTGGGTTGTTGCTGCTGACCTCGTGTTTCACCGGCTGAAGAAATTGCAACTTACCGACAGCCAATCCAGGGTCACTGTTCATCGTCTGAACAATCTCCATTCCCTGTCACAGAAACACAAAACCTTGTTTAGGAACCGCATGTCAGAATCCTCAGGGCCTGCAGGGGATGCTGAAGGTGGTTGAAGAGGTACCAGGGCAGGGGGTGCTGGGTCTGTGCCAGGAACAGAGGGTTTATAACAGACTGCAGATGACAACTTTTTAAATATAAATTTAGAGTACCCAATTAGTGTTTTCCAATGAAGGGGCGATTTAGCTCGGCCAATCCACCTACCCGGCACGTCTTTGGGTTGTGGGGGTGAGACCCACGCAGACACGGGGAGAATGTGCAAACTCCACACAGACAGTGACCCGGGGCCATTCAGGCTGACCAATCCATTTGCGTCTGCCCTTCACTCGATCAACATTTCCCTGCCCCTTCATCTACCAATTTCACAGATCCGCAGCTCTTTCGATCAAATAGTTTGGATGGGGTGGTGTTTGTGCAGTGTGTCCAGGAAGCTTTTCTAACACAGTATGTAGCTTGTCCGACCAGAGGAGGGGCAATATTGGATTTAGTACTGGGTAATGAACCAGGGCAAGTGATAGATTTG
Organism: Scyliorhinus torazame; assembly: GCF_047496885.1. NCBI lineage: Eukaryota > Metazoa > Chordata > Chondrichthyes > Carcharhiniformes > Scyliorhinidae > Scyliorhinus > Scyliorhinus torazame. The sequence continues at coordinate 44,100,536 of NC_092732.1, read as the reverse complement.
TTGGTGGGGGAACATTTTGGAGATAGTGACCACAATTCTGTGACTTTCACTTTAGTAATGGAGAGGGATAGGTACGTGCAACAGGGCAAGGTTTACAATTGGGGGAAGGGTAAATACGATGTTCTCAGACAAGAATTGAAGTGCATAAGTTGGGAACATAGGCTGGCAGGGAAGGACACAAGTGAAATGTGGAACTTGTTCAAGGAACAGGTACTACGTGTCCTTGATATGTATGTCCCTGTCAGGCAGGGAAGAGATGGTCGAGTGAGGGAACCATGGTTGACAAGAGAGGTTGAATGTCTTGTTAAGAGGAAGAAGGAGACTTATGTAAGGCTGAGGAAACAAGGTTCAGACAGGGTGCTGGAGGGGTACAAGATAGCCAGGAGGGAACTGAAGAAAGGGATTAGGAGAGCTAAGAGAGGGCATGAACAATCTTTGGCGGGTAGGATCAAGGAAAACCCCAAGGCCTTTTACACATATGTGAGAAATATGAGAATGACTAGAGCGAGGGTAGGTCCGATCAAGGACAGTAGCGGGAGATTGTGTATTGAGTCTGAAGAGATAGGAGAGGTCTTGAACGAGTACTTTTCTTCAGTATTTACAAATGAGAGGGGCCATATTGTTGGAGAGGACAGTGTGAAACAGACTGGTAAGCTCGAGGAAATACTTGTTAGGAAGGAAGATGTGTTGGGCATTTTGAAAAACTTGAGGATAGACAAGTCCCCCGGGCCTGACGGGATATATCCAAGGATTCTATGGGAAGCAAGAGATGAAATTGCAGAGCCGTTGGCAATGATCTTTTCGTCCTCACTGTCAACAGGGGTGGTACCAGGGGATTGGAGAGTGGCGAATGTCGTGCCCCTGTTCAAAAAAGTGAATAGGGATAACCCTGGGAATTACAGGCCAGTTAGTCTTACTTCGGTGGTAGGCAAGTAATGGAAAGGGTACTGAGGGATAGGATTTCTGAGCATCTGGAAAAACACTGCTTGATTAGGAATAGTCAGCACGGATTTGTGAGGGGTAGGTCTTGCCTTACAAGTCTTATTGAATTCTTTGAGGAGGTAACCAAGCATGTGGGTGAAGGTAAAGCAGTGGATGTAGTGTACATGGATTTTAGTAAGGCATTTGATAAGGTTCCCCATGGTAGGCTTATGCAGAAAGTAAGGAGGCATGGGATAGTGGGAAATTTGGCCAGTTGGATAACGAACTGGCTAACCGATAGAAGTCAGAGAGTGGTGGTGGATGACAAATATTCAGCCTGGATCCCAGTTACCAGTGGCGTACCGCAGGGATCAGTTCTGGGTCCTCTGCTGTTTGTGATTTTCATTAATGACTTGGATGAGGGAGTTGAAGGGTGGGTTAGTAAATTTGCAGACGATACGAAGATTGGTGGAGTTGTGGATAGTGAGGAGGGCTATTGTCGGCTGCAAAGAGACATGGATAGGATGCAGAGCTGGGCTGAGAAGTGGCAGATGGTGTTTAACCCTGAAAAGTGTGAGGTTGTCCATTTTGGAAGGACAAATATGAATGCGGAATACAGGGTTAACGGTAGAGTTCTTGGCAATGTGGAGGAGCAGAGAGATCTTGGGGTCTATGTTCATACATCTTTGAAAGTTGCCACTCAAGTGGATAGAGCTGTGAAGAAGGCCTATGGTGTGCTCGCGTTCATTAACAGAGGGATTGAATTTAAGAGCCGTGAGGTGATGATGCAGCTGTACAAAATCTTGGTAAGGCCACATTTGGAGTACTGTGTACAGTTCTGGTCGCCTCATTTTAGGAAGGATGTGGAAGCTTTGGAAAAGGTGCAAAGGAGATTTACCAGGATGTTGCCTGGAATGGAGAGCAGGTCTTACGAGGAAAGGTTGAGGGTGCTAGGCCTTTTCTCATTAGAACGGAGAAGGATGAGGGGCAACTTGATAGAGGTTTATAAGATGATCAGGGGAATAGATAGAGTAGACAGTCAGAGACTTTTTCCTCGGGTGGAACAAACCATTACAAGGGGACATAAATTTAAGGTGAATGGTGGAAGATATAGGGGGGATGTCAGAGGTAGGTTCTTTACCCAGAGAGTAGTGGGGGCATGGAATGCACTGCCTGTGGAAGTAGTTGAGTCGGAAACATTAGGGACCTTCAAGCAGCTATTGGATAGGTACATGGATGACGGTAAAATGATATAGTGTAGATTAATTTGTTCTTAAGGGCAGCACGGTAGCATTGTGGATAGCACAATTGCTTCACAGCTCCAGGGTCCCAGGTTCGATTCCCGGCTTGGGTCACTGTCTGTGCGGAGTCTGCACATCTTCCCCGTGTCTGCGTGGGTTTCCTCCGGGTGCTCCGGTTTCCTCCCACAGTCCAAAGATGTGCAGGTTAGGTGGATTGGCCGTGCTAAATTGCCCATAGTGTCCAAAATTGCCCTTAGTGTTGGACTGGGTTATGGGGATAGGGTGGAGGTGTTGACCTTGGGTAGGGTGCTCTTTCCAAGAGCCGGTGCAGACTCGATGGGCCGAATGGCCTCCTTCTGCACTGTAAATTCAATGATAATCTATGATTCATCTAGGACAAAGGTTCGGCACAACATCGTGGGCCGAAGGGCCTGTTCTGTGCTGTATTTTTCTATGTTCTGTAAACATTTTGTCTGTACTGAAACCCTCACATCTAACCTTGTCTCCGAGGTACTTTGTTCCATGTTGTAAATGATCTGCTTCTATCTACTCTTCCCTTTCTTTCAGAAGCACTTTTATCACATCATCCCGTCATCTTACATCTTTCTGATTAGCGTCACAACTAGGTTTACATTAACACTGCAGTGAAGTTACTGTGAAAAGCCCCTAGTCGCCACATCCCGGCGCCTGTTCGGGTCACAGAGGGAGAATTCAGAATGTCCAATTCACCCAACAGCACGTCTTTCGGGACTTGTGGGAGGAAACCGGAGCACCCGGAGGAACCCCACGCAGACACGGGGAGAACATGCAGACTCCGCACAGACAGTGACCCAAGCCGGGAATCGAACCCGGGTTCCTGGCGCTGTGCAGCAACATTGCTAACCGCTGTGCTACCGTGCAATCGAAATAAGACCCAATTCAGGGGCGGGGATTCTCCGACCCCCCTGCCGGGTCGGAGAATCGACGGGGGCTGGCGTGAAACCCGCCCCCGCTGGTTGCCGAATTCTCCGGCACCGGATATTTGGCGGGGGTGGGAATCGCGCCGCGCCGGATGGCGGCCCCCCCCCCCGCCATTCTCCGGCCCGGATGGGCCGAAGTCCCGCTGCTAGAATGCCTGTCCCGCCGGCGTGGATTAAACCACCTCTCTTACCGGCGGGACAAGGCGGCGCGGGCGGGCTCCGGGGACCTGGGGAGTCTCCACCATGGCGGAGGCGGGAGAGACCCCCCCCACTGCGCATGCGCGGGGATACCGTGAGCGGCCGCCGACACTCCCGCGCATGCGCCGCTCGGCAAAGTCAGTTTGGCGGGGCGGAAATCAGTCCGGCGCGGGCCTAGCCCCTCAAGGTGAGGGCTCGGCCGCTCAAGATGCGGAGAATTCCGCACCTTTGGGGCGGCGCGATGCCCGACTGGTTCGCCCCGTTTTTGGCGCCGGTCGGCGGACATCGCGCCGATTGCGGAGAATTCCACCCCTGGTCTTTCATTGTGTTTATTTACCCATACCCAGCAACATCCAATAATGCTGAACCCTCTATGCTGCCTTAGTACATCCCCCATCGTCTGCAGCCCAGTACATTAGCTGAGATCTGATTAAGGTTTAATAGCCGTTCATCATTAACGAGTTAGCGAAAGATAATGGGACGGGGAAAATGAAAGAGGGAATGAGAATTAACAGAGACAAAGTGATGGAGGAAGAATAAATTTACCTGGTTTAGGACCACCCAGTTTGGGTCAATTTGTGCATCACCCTCAGGGTCCAGAACAACAGTTTGATAGGCTCGGAAATCAGTAAGAGTGACCTCTGAACTCTCCGGACACACATCAAACTGGTCAAAGACAGCATCATTGTCAAAGTCATTTTCACAAACATCACCAATCCCATTATCTGGCATAAAAGACAAGTACAACATCAGATTAAACATCTCCACCCACCTCATCCGCAGCCCCTCCCCCATTACCTGTAACCAATAACCCCTCCTCAAATCCAGCCCATCTCCGTAAAATTAATCCCCGCTCCCCATTATTCATCCCCTCCCCGGATCTCCATCAACGAACCCCACTCCCATCTCTGAATCCCCCCGCTCAGCCTCAAACACCGCCCTCCATTACCATTGAAACATGCACTGGAAACTCCCGAATCCCTTTCTGCTGGATGAACTCACCGTCAGAATCCTTCTGATTGGGATTCACGATTAAGCGGCAGTTATCGGGACCCAATGGCCCATGGTCAGGAATCCCGTCATTGTCATCGTCGTCGTCACATTCATCGCCCAGCCCGTCGTTGTCAGAGTCCAGCTGGGAGCTGTTTGGGGTTTCTGGGCAATTGTCTTTGGAGTCCTGGTGCCCATCGCCATCGCTACAAACCAAACCCAACCAAACCCGGTCAATATCGCACCATAACCCAACCAAACCCGATCAACATCTCACCCAAACCCAACCAAACCCGGTCAACATCTCACCCAAACCCAACCAAACCGGGTCAATATCTCACCCAAACCCAACCAAACCCGGTCAACATCTCACCCAAACCCAACCAAACCCGGTCAATATCTCACCCAAACCCAACCAAACCCGGTCAATATCTCACCCAAACCCGGTCAATATCTCACCCAAACCCAACCAAACCCGGTCAATATCTCACCCAAACCCAACCAAACCCGGCCAACATCTCACCCAAACCCAACCAAACCCGGTCAATATCTCACCCAAACCCAACCAAACCCGGTCAACATCTCACCCAAACCCAACCAAACCCGGTCAACATCTCACCCAAACCCAACCACACCTGGTCAATATCTCACCCAAACCCAACCAAACCCGGTCAACATCTCACCCAAACCCAACCAAACCCGGTCAATATCTCACCCAAACCCGGTCAATATCTCACCCAAACCCAACCAAACCCGGTCAACATCTCACCCAAACCCAACCAAACCCGGTCAATATCTCACCCAAACCCAACCAAAGCCGGTCAATATCTCACCCAAACCCAACCAAACCCGGTCAACATCTCACCCAAACCCAACCAAACCCGGTCAATATCTCACCCAAACCCGGTCAATATCTCACCCAAACCCAACCAAACCCGGTCAACATCTCACCCAAACCCAACCAAACCCGGTCAATATCTCACCCAAACCCAACCAAACCCGGTCAATATCTCACCCAAACCCAACCAAACCCGGTCAACATCTCACCCAAACCCAACCAAACCCGGTCAATATCTCACCCAAACCCAACCAAACCCGGTCAATATCTCACCCAAACCCAACCAAACCCGGTCAACATCTCACCCAAACCCAACCAAACCCGGTCAACATCTCACCCAAACCCAACCAAACCCGGTCAACATCTCACCCAAACCCAACCAAACCCGGTCAATATCTCACCCAAACCCAACCAAACCCGGTCAATATCTCACCCAAACCCAACCAAACCCGGTCAACATCTCACCCAAACCCAACCAAACCCGGTCAACATCTCACCCAAACCCAACCAAACCCGGTCAACATCTCACCCAAACCCAACCAAACCCGGTCAACATCTCACCCAAACCCAACCAAACCCGGTCAATATCTCACCCAAACCCAACCAAACCCGGTCAACATCTCACCCAAACCCAACCAAACCCGGTCAATATCTCACCCAAACCCAACCAAACCCGGTCAATATCTCACCCAAACCCAACCAAACCCGGTCAATATCTCACCCAAACCCGGTCAATATCTCACCCAAACCCAACCAAACCCGGTCAACATCTCACCCAAACCCAACCAAACCCGGTCAACATCTCACCCAAACCCAACCAAACCCGGTCAACATCTCACCCAAACCCAACCAAACCCGGTCAATATCTCACCCAAGCCCAACCAAACCCGGTCAACATCTCACCCAAACCCAACCAAACCCGGTCAACATCTCACCCAAACCCAACCAAACCCGGTCAACATCTCACCCAAACCCAACCAAACCCGGTCAACATCTCACCCAAACCCAACCAAACCCGGTCAATATCTCACCCAAACCCAACCAAACCCGGTCAACATCTCACCCAAACCCAACCAAACCCGGTCAATATCTCACCCAAACCCAACCAAACCCGGTCAATATCTCACCCAAACCCGGTCAACATCTCACCCAAACCCAACCAAACCCGGTCAATATCTCACCCAAACCCAACCAAACCCGGTCAACATCTCACCCAAGCCCAACCAAACCCGGTCAATATCTCACCCAAACCCAACCAAACCCGGTCAATATCTCACCCAAACCCAACCAAACCCGGTCAACATCTCACCCAAACCCAACCAAACCCGGTCAACATCTCACCCAAACCCAACCAAACCCGGTCAACATCTCACCCAAACCCGGTCAACATCTCACCCAAACCCAACCAAACCCGGTCAACATCTCACCCAAACCCAACCAAACCCGGTCAATATCTCACCCAAGCCCAACCAAACCCGGTCAATATCTCACCCAAGCCCAACCAAACGCGGTCAACATCTCACCCAAACCCAACCAAACCCGGTCAATATCTCACCCAAACCCAACCAAACCCGGTCAACATCTCACCCAAACCCAACCAAACCCGGTCAACATCTCACCCAAACCCAACCAAACCCGGTCAACATCTCACCCAAACCCAACCAAACCCGGTCAATATCTCACCCAAACCCAACCAAACCCGGTCAATATCTCACCCAAACCCAACCAAACCCGGTCAACATCTCACCCAAACCCAACCAAACCCGGTCAACAACTCACCCAAACCCAACCAAACCCGGTCAATATCTCACCCAAACCCAACCAAACCCGGTCAACATCTCACCCAAACCCAACCAAACCCGGTCAACATCTCACCGAAACCCAACCAAACCCGGTCAATATCTCACCCAAACCCAACCAAACCCGGTCAATATCTCACCCAAACCCAACCAAACCCGGTCAACATCTCACCCAAACCCAACCAAACGCGGTCAATATCTCACCCAAACCCAACCAAACCCGGTCAACATCTCACCCAAACCCAACCAAACCCGGTCAATATCTCACCCAAACCCAACCAAACCCGGTCAATATCTCACCCAAACCCAACCAAACCCGGTCAACATCTCACCCAAACCCAACCAAACCCGGTCAACATCTCACCCAAACCCAACCAAACCCGGTCAATATCTCACCCAAACCCAACCAAACCCGGTCAATATCTCACCCAAACCCAACCAAACCCGGTCAACATCTCACCCAAACCCAACCAAACCGGGTCAATATCTCACCCAAACCCAACCAAACCCGGTCAATATCTCACCCAAACCCAACCAAACCCGGTCAATATCTCACCCAAACCCAACCAAACCCGGTCAATATCTCACCCAAACCCAACCAAACCCGGTCAACATCTCACCCAAACCCAACCAAACCCGGTCAATATCTCACCCAAACCCAGTCAACATCTCACCCAAACCCAACCAAACCCGGTCAACATCTCACCCAAACCCGGTCAATATCTCACCCAAACCCAACCAAACCCGGTCAACATCTCACCCAAACCCAACCAAACCCGGTCAACATCTCACCCAAACCCAACCAAACCCGGTCAATATCTCACCCAAACCCAACCAAACCCGGTCAACATCTCACCCAAACCCAACCAAACCCGGTCAACATCTCACCCAAACCCAACCAAACCCGGTCAACATCTCACCCAAACCCAACCAAACCCGGTCAACATCTCACCCAAACCCAACCAAACCCGGTCAATATCTCACCCAAACCCAACCAAACCCGGTCAATATCTCACCCAAACCCGGTCAATATCTCACCCAAACCCAACCAAACCCGGTCAACATCTCACCCAAACCCGGTCAATATCTCACCCAAACCCAACCAAACCCGGTCAATATCTCACCCAAACCCAACCAAACCCGGTCAACATCTCACCCAAACCCAACCAAACCCGGTCAATATCTCACCCAAACCCAACCAAACCCGGTCAATATCTCACCCAAACCCAACCAAACCCGGTCAATATCTCACCCAAACCCAACCAAACCCGGTCAATATCTCACCCAAACCCAACCAAACCCGGTCAATATCTCACCCAAACCCAACCAAACCCGGTCAATATCTCACCCAAACCCAACCAAACCCGGTCAATATCTCACCCAAACCCAACCAAACCCGGTCAACATCTCACCCAAACCCAACCAAACCCGGTCAATATCTCACCCAAACCCAGTCAACATCTCACCCAAACCCAACCAAACCCGGTCAACATCTCACCCAAACCCGGTCAATATCTCACCCAAACCCAACCAAACCCGGTCAACATCTCACCCAAACCCAACCAAACCCGGTCAATATCTCACCCAAACCCAACCAAACCCGGTCAACATCTCACCCAAACCCAACCAAACCCGGTCAATATCTCACCCAAACCCAACCAAACCCGGTCAATATCTCACCCAAACCCGGTCAATATCTCACCCAAACCCAACCAAACCCGGTCAACATCTCAACCAAACCCAACCAAACCCGGTCAATATCTCACCCAAACCCAACCAAACCCGGTCAATATCTCACCCAAACCCAACCAAACCCGGTCAACATCTCACCCAAACCCAACCAAACCCGGTCAATATCTCACCCAAACCCAACCAAACCCGGTCAACATCTCACCCAAACCCAACCAAACCCGGTCAATATCTCACCCAAACCCAACCAAACCCGGTCAATATCTCACCCAAACCCAACCAAACCCGGTCAATATCTCACCCAAACCCAACCAAACCCGGTCAATATCTCACCCAAACCCAACCAAACCCGGTCAACATCTCACCCAAACCCAACCAAACCCGGTCAATATCTCACCCAAACCCAACCAAACCCGGTCAATATCTCACCCAAACCCAACCAAACCCGGTCAATATCTCACCCAAACCCAACCAAACCCGGTCAACATCTCACCCAAACCCAACCAAACCCGGTCAATATCTCACCCAAACCCAACCAAACCCGGTCAACATCTCACCCAAACCCAACCAAACCCGGTCAACATCTCACCCAAACCCAACCAAACCCGGTCAACATCTCACCCAAACCCAACCAAACCCGGTCAACATCTCACCCAAACCCAACCAAACCCAATCAACATCTCACCCAAACCCAACCAAACCCGGTCAATATCTCACCCAAACCCAACCAAACCCGGTCAACATCTCACCCAAACCCAACCAAACCCGGTCAATATCTCACCCAAACCCAACCAAACCCGGTCAATATCTCACCCAAACCCAACCAAACCCGGTCAATATCTCACCCAAACCCGGTCAATATCTCACCCAAACCCAACCAAACCCGGTCAATATCTCACCCAAACCCAACCAAACCCGGTCAATATCTCACCCAAACCCGGTCAATATCTCACCCAAACCCAACCAAACCCGGTCAACATCTCACCCAAACCCAACCAAACCCGGTCAATATCTCACCCAAACCCAACCAAACCCGGTCAACATCTCACCCAAACCCAACCAAACCCGGTCAATATCTCACCCAAACCCAACCAAACCCGGTCAATATCTCACCCAAACCCAACCAAACCCGGTCAACATCTCACCATAACCCAACCAAACGCGGTCAACATCTCACCCAAACCCAACCAAACGCGGTCAATATCTCACCCAAACCCAACCAAACCCGGTCAACATCTCACCCAAACCCAACCAAACCCGGTCAATATCTCACCCAAACCCAACCAAACCTGGTCAACATCTCACCCAAACCCAACCAAACCCGGTCAATATCTCACCCAAACCCAACCAAACCCGGTCAACATCTCACCCAAACCCAACCAAACCCGGTCAACATCTCACCCAAACCCAACCAAACCCGGTCAACATCTCACCCAAACCCAACCAAACCCGGTCAACATCTCACCCAAACCCAACCAAACCCGGTCAACATCTCACCCAAACCCAACCAAACCCGGTCAACATCTCACCCAAACCCGGTCAACATCTCACCCAAACCCAACCAAACCCGGTCAACATCTCACCCAAACCCAACCAAACCCGGTCAACATCTCACCCAAACCCGGTCAACATCTCACCCAAACCCAACCAAACCCGGTCAATATCTCACCCAAGCCCAACCAAACCCGGTCAACATCTCACCCAAACCCGGTCAACATCTCACCCAAACCCAACCAAACCCGGTCAATATCTCACCCAAGCCCAACCAAACGCGGTCAACATCTCACCCAAACCCAACCAAACCCGGTCAACATCTCACCCAAACCCAACCAAACCCGGTCAACATCTCACCCAAACCCAACCAAACCCGGTCAATATCTCACCCAAACCCAACCAAACCCGGTCAATATCTCACCCAATCCCAACCAAACCCGGTCAACATCTCACCCAAACCCAACCAAACCCGGTCAATATCTCACCCAAACCCAACCAAACCCGGTCAACATCTCACCCAAACCCAACCAAACCCGGTCAACATCTCACCCAAACCCAACCAAACCCGGTCAACAACTCACCCAAACCCAACCAAACCCGGTCAATATCTCACCCAAACCCAACCAAACCCGGTCAATATCTCACCCAAACCCAACCAAACCCGGTCAACATCTCACCCAAACCCAACCAAACCCGGTCAATATCTCACCCAAACCCAACCAAACCCGGTCAACATCTCACCCAAACCCAACCAAACCCGGTCAATATCTCACCCAAACCCAACCAAACCCGGTCAACATCTCACCCAAACCCAACCAAACCCGGTCAATATCTCACCCAAACCCAACCAAACCCGGTCAATATCTCACCCAAACCCAACCAAACCCGGTCAATATCTCACCCAAACCCAACCAAACCCGGTCAACATCTCACCCAAACCCAACCAAACCCGGTCAATATCTCACCCAAACCCAACCAAACCCGGTCAACATCTCACCCAAACCCAACCAAACCCGGTCAATATCTCACCCAAACCCAACCAAACCCGGTCAATATCTCACCCAAACCCAACCAAACCCGGTCAATATCTCACCCAAACCCAACCAAACCCGGTCAACATCTCACCCAAACCCAACCAAACCCGGTCAACATCTCACCCAAACCCAACCAAACCCGGTCAATATCTCACCCAAACCCAACCAAACCCGGTCAACATCTCACCCAAACCCAACCAAACCCGGTCAATATCTCACCCAAACCCAACCAAACCCGGTCAATATCTCACCCAAACCCAACCAAACCCGGTCAATATCTCACCCAAACCCAACCAAACCCGGTCAATATCTCACCCAAACCCAACCAAACCCGGTCAATATCTCACCCAAACCCAACCAAACCCGGTCAATATCTCACCCAAACCCGGTCAATATCTCACCCAAACCCAACCAAACCCGGTCAATATCTCACCCAAACCCAACCAAACCCGGTCAATATCTCACCCAAACCCAACCAAACCCGGTCAACATCTCACCCAAACACAACCAAACCCGGTCAACATCTCACCCAAACCCAACCAAACCCGGTCAATATCTCACCCAAACCCAACCAAACCCGGTCAATATCTCACCCAAACCCAACCAAACCCGGTCAACATCTCACCCAAACCCAACCAAACCCAACCAAACCCGGTCAACATCTCACCCAAACCCAACCAAACCCGGTCAACATCTCACCCAAACCCAACCAAACCCGGTCAACATCTCACCCAAACCCAACCAAACCCGGTCAACATCTCACCCAAACCCAACCAAACCCGGTCAACATCTCACCCAAACCCAACCAAACCCGGTCAACATCTCACCCAAACCCAACCAAACCCGGTCAATATCTCACCCAAACCCAACCAAACCCGGTCAACATCTCACCCAAACCCAACCAAACCCGGTCAATATCTCACCCAAACCCAACCAAACCCGGTCAATATCTCACCCAAACCCGGTCAACATCTCACCCAAACCCAACCAAACCCGGTCAACATCTCACCCAAACCCAACCAAACCCGGTCAACATCTCACCCAAACCCAACCAAACCCGGTCAACATCTCACCCAAACCCAACCAAACCCGGTCAACATCTCACCCAAACACAACCAAACCCGGTCAACATCTCACCCAAACCCAACCAAACCCGGTCAATATCTCACCCAAACCCAACCAAACCCGGTCAATATCTCACCCAAACCCAACCAAACCCGGTCAATATCTCACCCAAACCCAACCAAACCCGGTCAATATCTCACCCAAACCCAACCAAACCCGGTCAATATCTCACCCAAACCCAACCAAACCCGGTCAACATCTCACCCAAACCCAACCAAACCCGGTCAATATCTCACCCAAACCCAACCAAACCCGGTCAACATCTCACCCAAACCCAACCAAACCCGGTCAATATCTCACCCAAACCCAACCAAACCCGGTCAATATCTCACCCAAACCCAACCAAACCCGGTCAATATCTCACCCAAACCCAACAAAACCCGGTCAACATCTCACCCAAACCCAACCAAACCCGGTCAACATCTCACCCAAACCCAACCAAACCCGGTCAATATCTCACCCAAACCCAACCAAACCCGGTCAACATCTCACCCAAACCCAACCAAACCCGGTCAATATCTCACCCAAACCCAACCAAACCCGGTCAACATCTCACCCAAACCCAACCAAACCCGGTCAATATCTCACCCAAACCCAACCAAACCCGGTCAACATCTCACCCAAACCCAACCAAACCCGGTCAACATCTCACCCAAACCCAACCAAACCCGGTCAACATCTCACCCAAACCCAACCAAACCCGGTCAACATCTCACCCAAACCCAACCAAACCCGGTCAATATCTCACCCAAACCCAACCAAACCCGGTCAACATCTCACCCAAACCCAACCAAACCCGGTCAACATCTCACCCAAACCCAACCAAACCCGGTCAACATCTCACCCAAACCCAACCAAACCCGGTCAACATCTCACCCAAACCCAACCAAACCCGGTCAATATCTCACCCAAACTCAACCAAACCCGGTCAATATCTCACCCAAACCCAACCAAACCCGGTCAACATCTCACCCAAACCCAACCAAACCCGGTCAACATCTCACCCAAACCCAACCAAACCCGGTCAATATCTCACCCAAACCCGGTCAATATCTCACCCAAACCCAACCAAACCCGGTCAATATCTCACCCAAACCCGGTCAACATCTCACCCAAACCCAACCAAACCCGGTCAACATCTCACCCAAACCCAACCAAACCCGGTCAACATCTCACCCAAACCCGGTCAACATCTCACCCAAACCCAACCAAACCCGGTCAACATCTCACCCAAACCCAACCAAACCCGGTCAACATCTCACCCAAACCCAACCAAACCCGGTCAACATCTCACCCAAACCCAATCAAACCCGGTCAACATCTCACCCAAACACAACCAAACCCGGTCAACATCTCACCCAAACCCAACCAAACCCGGTCAATATCTCACCCAAACCCGGTCAACATCTCACCCAAACCCAACCAAACCCGGTCAACATCTCACCCAAACCCAACCAAACCCGGTCAACATCTCACCCAAACCCGGTCAACATCTCACCCAAACCCGGTCAACATCTCACCCAAACCCAACCAAACCCGGTCAATATCTCACCCAAACCCGGTCAACATCTCACCCAAACACAACCAAACCCGGTCAACATCTCACCCAAACCCAACCAAACCCGGTCAACATCTCACCCAAACCCAACCAAACCCGGTCAACATCTCACCCAAACCCAATCAAACCCGGTCAACATCTCACCCAAACCCGGTCAATATCTCACCCAAACCCGGTCAATATCTCACCCAAACCCGGTCAATATCTCACCCAAACCCAACCAAACCCGGTCAACATCTCACCCAAACCCAACCAAACCCGGTCAACATCTCACCCAAACCCAACCAAACCCGGTCAACATCTCACCCAAACCCAACCAAACCCGGTCAACATCTCACCCAAACCCAACCAAACCCGGTCAACATCTCACCCAAACCCAACCAAACCCGGTCAACATCTCACCATAACCCAACCAAACCCGGTCAATATCTCACCCAAACCCAACCAAACCCGGTCAATATCTCACCCAAACCCGGTCAATATCTCACCCAAACCCGGTCAACATCTCACCATGACACACACACAAATAGGGTTGACAACTCAATTGAAAATATTGTCTGTAGGGGTGGAGGGTACAGATTCGAAGGGGAACAGGAACATGGCCCGAGTTGGGAGAGCAGGAATGGTAAACAAAGGATGTTGGGAAGACCGGTACAGTGCTGGAAAATGGGGAAGAATGTGACCTGGGAACGTGCAGGAACTGAGTCCAGTGGTGTGGTGTTTGAACAAGAACATGTGTGGGGGGAGGAATGATCTTAGTTGCAGAGGAACAGGAATATTGGGAGCAGGCGGAACAAAGCCAGTTAACAATTGGAATGTAGAATGGGCTGTCTGTCATTTGGCCAGAAACCTGGATAAAGTATTGACCAGGAAACATTCTCGCGTCCATTGCTGCGTACAGCTAAGCTCAGTTAGTGTAGCTGTGCCAATGGACATCAGGTAGGCAGACGGATTGTCAATATAGGAGGAGGATTTGCAATGAAATGTTCACCAGTGTATATAACTTACGGTTTAAAAGTTACTGTCAGTGCATGGGAACATACACACGCACAATTTGTGCTCCTTTTCCCCCCCAATTAAGGGGCAATTTAGCGCGGCCAATTCACCTACCCGGCACAACTTTGGGTTGTGGGGGTGAGACCCACGCAGACACAGGGAGAATGTGCGAACCCCACACGGACAGTGACCCAGGGCCGGGATCGAACCCGGGTCCTCGGCGCCGTGAGGCAGCAGTGCTAACCACTGCGCCACCGTGCTGCCCAATTTGTGGTCCGAGTCTGAGGAATTTTCTAGGTAGTGACTGTCGGCAGGCTGTTCCACGACTAGGGGCGTTACTCCTGAGCTTGATCCTCAGCTGAACCAACACACGAGGTCTGTGCACTTTGCAGGACGTCTCGCTGGAGAATGACCAGAGACAGCAGCCCTAGCCCACTGAAGCGTTTACCCCCACTGAGGCCATTCACACAGGCTAGTATTGGAACCATTCTACTGCACATGGCTGAGTGTAACAGACAACACGGAGTGTGAGAGAGAGCGAGTGTTGACACGGAGCACAGGATGGGAGAATGAGGTGCTTAGATTTGAGAGGCATACCTGTCTTGATTGCTGTCACAGGCATCACCAACAAGGTCGTCGTCTGCATCAGTCTAAAGACAGGTACAAATATCAGCAAATCAACAGAGGACTCAACTTTCCCCCAACAGCACCGCAAACATAAACCGTTCACATTAACCACAATCTCCTCGAGCATCACCCGAAGCGAAGGGGTTTCCCTGAACTTCCCTGGAATGGGTAACAACACAATGCATTCCTCCATCAGCTTTACAATCTGTTTCCACTTCTGAATTCCGTTGGGATCACCGGCGGGCGAACCCAGAGCTGGGACCCTGTGAGATGCAGCAACTCCGAGATGGGCCTGCAGAATCGGAACAAGGTTGCTCCGGATTAACGAGCTCTTCCTGCCCCTTGGGGCAGAGGGGCCTCCCCCATACCGAAGGCCAGAGTCCCCCCCAGGGGCCTGCGAAGGTGACCAGAACGTCACTCGCTGGGCACGACCTGGATTCTGCCCCTGGCCATTTAAATCACGGAAGAACATTTATTTGTGGGGAGGTTGTGGACGGGAGGGGGCACTACCTGTGTCGGGTTACTCATCTCTGGACATGTGTCACAGGCATCTCCCACTCCATCCCCATCCCTGTCTGTCTGTAGAGGGTTCGGAACGCCGGCACAATTGTCCAGGAGATTCGGGATACCTGGCAAATAAAGAAAACGACAATCAGAAAAATGTTTCGCGGCAGCGTCTCGAGGTGGGGGCTGATAGCGTCTGGGGTTTGGAGTCACGATTCTCTGAGTTTTGAGCTGGTGGACGTGGGCGGGGGAAGTGCCAAACCCTTGGGATTGGGAGGGAGAATTTCCTTGGGGGGGGGGGGATTTGGGGAGGGTACAGTTATAGTATCCTGGGGCTGCTGAGGAGGAGGGGGGGTGCTCGCCTCAGGACCGCTGGGGGAGGGGGCAGGTGTTAGAATTCACCTGGGTGGAAAGAGTTACAGTTCTTCAAGGTTTAAAAAAAATTTTTAGAATACACAATTATTTTTTTTCCCAATTGAGGGGCAATTTAGCGCGGCCAATCCACCTGCCCGGCACATCTTTGGGTGGTGGGGGCGAAACCCACGCAAACACGGGGAGAATGTGCAAACTCCACACGGATAGTGACCCGGGGCCGGGATCGAACCCGGGACCTCGGCGCCGTGAGGCATCAGTGCTAACCACTGCGCCACCCTGCTGCCCCAGTTCTTCAGGGTTTGTGGGGAGGGGCGATTACTGTTCCCCGGGAATCAGGGACAGAATTCCCTAATGTTCGGGGCAGCACGGCGACGCACTGGTTAGCACTGCTGCCTCACGGCGCCGAGGTCCCGGGTTCGATCCCGGCTCTGGGTCACTGTCCGTGTGGGGTTTCTAAATTGCCCCCTTAATTGGAAATAAAAAGAATTCCCGAGTTGGGGGGGGGGGGGGGGGGAGAAAGAGGGGGGCGTGAAGAATAAGGGCAGGGAAACCAATCTATGGGTAGCTTGGAGTTAGGGCGGGGGGATGTTGGGGATGTTACTGTGGGGGGTTTGCATGCGGTGGATATCTCTGATGCTTAGAATGTTAAAATCTTAGAATTATAAATGCCTCAATAAAATATTTTCTAAAAACAAAAAACAACTCCCAACCATTTCAGAGGTAGAATTTTTAGGAGCTTAGAGGGATAGAGCGCCTGGAGCTGGGGTGGGGGGTGGGGGGGTGGGGGGGGGCTGACAACCGCCCCTGGGAATGGGGCCATTAAAAAAAGAAGAGTTCCTGAAGGATTTGGAGTGGGACAGGAGCAGCGTTCCCCTGGGCTTGGTGGGGGGGGGGGGGGGGAACGGACAGGAGCAGCGTCCCCCCGGGCTTGGTGGGGGGGGACGGGGGGGGGGACAGGAGCAGTGTTCCCCTGGGCTTGGGGGGGGGAACAGGAGCAGCATTCCCCTAGGCTTGGGGGGGGGGGGGAGGGGACAGGAGCAGCGTTCCCCGGGGCTTGGTGGGGGGGGGGGGGGAACGGACAGGAGCAGTGTTCCCCTGGGCTTGGGGGGGGGAACAGGAGCAGCATTCCCCTAGGCTTGGGGGGGGGGGGGGAGGGGACAGGAGCAGCGTTCCCCGGGGCTTGGTGGGGGGGGGGGGGGGAACGGACAGGAGCAGCGTCCCCCCGGGCTTGGTGGGGGGGGACGGGGGGGGGGACAGGAGCAGTGTTCCCCTGGGCTTGGGAGGGGGAACAGGAGCAGCATTCCCCTGGGCTTGGGGGGGGGGGGGGGGAGGGGACAGGAGCAGCGTTCCCCGGGGCTTGGTGGGGGGGGTGGGGACAGGAGCAGCGTCCCTTGGGCTTGGTGGGGGGGGTGTGGACAGGAGCAGCGTTCCCCTGGGCTTGGTGGGGCGGGGGGGGGGGGGGGTGGTGGCTGGGGGGGGGGACAGGAGCAGCGTTCCCCTGGGCTTGGTGGGACGGGGGGGGGGGGGGGGGGGGGGGGACAGGAGCAGCGTTCCCCTGCGCTTGGTGGGGCGGCTGGGGGTAAAGGTCCCTGGAGTTTTGAGAGATGGAAGTTTCCACGACTAAACCTTTGGGGAAACAAATAAAGACAGCAGGCGTGGCTGGGACAGGGCGGTGTGTCCGTGAGGAATGAATTTACCATCTCCATCAATGTCGTTGTCGCAGGCGTCTCCCTCCCCATTGTTGTCCGTGTCCTT